>NW_026136702.1:11871440-12133940 GCF_905237075.1 Dicentrarchus labrax | reverse complement strand
TGTTTCCCTGGCACAAAATTGTGAATAAATAACAATAAAACACTGGTATCGACAATCAACAAAACTGTTTGAAACATATTTTATACAGTCACTCCAGAACATGTCTCTTTCTGTACTGCAGACTTCCTGAATCTACTCTTAACTTAAAATAACATTTTTAAGTTGTAGGAAAGTTTATATGTAGTCTTTATTTTTCAGTTTGCAACAACAAGTAAAATTTAAGGGCTTTTATCTTTAATTCAAGTAAAACATTTCCCTTTTAACAGTTTAATAAATGTGGGCCCTGGTCTGCATGGTTATGCAATTAAAACAGTATAGGCATGATGGACTCGTTTTACTGCCAGCACCTATTGACCCGTCACCATCAAACTTCAGAACATGATGTATGACTGCTGTGCTGCTGAACAACAGATAGAGCTAGTGTCTTTAAGTGTATATAAACCCCAGAGTGCAGCTGCCTCCTTCATGCTGAAGCAGGGCCACATCTTTATCGCTCGCTCAGAGATCCTGGCAGATATTGTCACACTACCTTATCTCAACTCAGAAATTGATGGCCATTCCATCTGCCACTCTTTCATTTGCTGCTGTTTTCAGCGAAATGGATTCACTTTCATCCTTAACATCTCTGAAGGACACGGTCACATTTCAGCAACACATTAACAGAAAATCTGCTCTGCTTTCATTCTCTTCTTTAAAGCATATGTTTTCTTTAAAGAGGAGACAGCATCATCTCATCTCCCTTTTTCTCAGGCATTGCTTACAAAGTTCTAGACAACGGAGTTACCATACAGGATGTGGGAGGGGGGGAGGCAAATTCAAGCATTACATTCTTTTATTATTAGAGTGGTAAAGTTTTACAAAGTCTAACAAAACTCAGACTGAGCCCATATCGTGATACAGAAAATGAGTTTTATTCTCATGTTAATGTCTCAACATACAAATCACATTCTTTTTAATAAAAGAAAAGTTCAATCAGTACCTGGCATCTAGACCCTTTCTAAAAACACAACCATGTCATGTTGTACCCCGCTCTCTTTCTAACATATGCTACCTACTCAGAAAAATAGTAACATTACAGTTTGCTTCTGCTTACTCTTTTAGCCCAACAGTTAAACTTGTGGACCAATTTTCCTTTGAAAAACTGTGCAAGATTAAGTCCCTTTTTAATAATTCAAATAAGAAGTGATCCTTTTTGTTCTAATTAAGAATAAAAGGCCATCAATGAAATGTAAGGAACTGATGTGAGAGATAAAAACATGAATTAGTTACAGTAGAAATTATAGTACCTATTCATAGTCTACTGGAAACCTAGGAACAGTTACATGTTTAAGGTTAACAGGTAAACAAGTGCAAAACAGAAATAAAAAGGATAAAGTTGCCTTAGTGGATTTTGGCACAATAAGATACAGGATATGGTTTTCGAGGAAGGGCAGAATATTTTTGTCAATAATTTTTGCCTCCTGAATACAAAAATACAATTAAATAACAATGAAAAGTCACTAACATTTAAACAAATCAGAGGAAAATCCTTTAAGATATTACCCTGCAAATTTTGCTTCATAGTGTCTCTTTTAATGAGTACATCAATAAGTGACTGACAACCAACCACGAGAAAACAAAAATAAACTCTTTAAAAAAAACATGCTAATACCTGCTAAGACATGACTTGACCGCCAGACGTTCCTAGGCATATGACCTAGTGAAAATACATGTAATATATATCTATATATATTTGTTTTTTTCAGATGTATCTGCATACTGTATATGTTATACTCTATATTGTTGTTAAATATATGTTAAAGAGATAGAATGATAGTTACACAGTGGTCTGTCTAGCCCTGGAGTGCATTCTGAGTTAACCCGTTGGCCGCCGCTTCGACCTACCCTCGAAATCTCCCCATTGTCATGCGCTCTACACCATACTGGTCTCAAATCAGCCCATAAATTCACTTAGTCCATGATGGGTGAAATGATGCATTGGGTTCTCGAAGAGAACCTGTCAAAAATCGTTCTAACGTTCTGGCTAAGTGACCAGGGGCTGGTTTCGGATCAGGCGTCTTCTCCAAAGGCACTTCCGAAAGGCCCATAAACCGTCCACACACCCAGCTACTATAGAAACACACTGCATAGAGCAAACATCGATGTGTTTGGAGTTTTCATGGCCGTCACTGCTGGCAGTCAGGTTCAGTAAGACCACAGCTACATACTTCAAGGAGGTTTTGATGCTTTTTGCACTTTTTGTGATGAAACACCACAAGGAATGTGATGTCTGATCCTGGCATTCCATTTCTATAGCATCATATTCATGCTAACAAACAACCATGATTAAACTCAACTGAAATTGTCATTACAATTGCAGACAACAGTCTGTTATTTTTTTTCTCTCTTTCTCTCTCTCACACATGCGCACGCGCGCACACACACACACACACCCACAAAAACAAACACACACAATTAGTTGTCAGTCGTTGTCAAATGGGTGCATAATTGTAGGGAAACCACAAATGTCATTTGGTACACGGGTGGGTCAGGATTGGCTGAACTTCATTAGTGTTGAGGTTTGTGTACACAGGGGGAGGAACACGCATTCAAGCAAATATTGAACACCAATAGTCAGACTTGTCTTTTGACTGTAAA
Source organism: Dicentrarchus labrax (assembly GCF_905237075.1). Lineage (NCBI taxonomy): Eukaryota > Metazoa > Chordata > Actinopteri > Moronidae > Dicentrarchus > Dicentrarchus labrax. Next base: position 12,131,303 of record NW_026136702.1, on the reverse strand, counting down.
CGGACGCTTACAATGCAGCATTACATATACACCACCAGAAACCCTTAGGGAAGACTGAATAAACCTTAACGTCGAGATCCAGGGCTACTAAGCGGCTCCGGAGTAGGCTACATCAGAAATAAAAAGGAGGCTCTGATTATAAATCATAACAAAAGACAAAATAAAAAAATATCAATAATTTACATAACTAGCTCACTGTAGTGTACCTATTGGTATAGTGTGAAAGGGTTAATTAGTGTCTGGGGGGAATGGAGATGAAAGCCACAACGTGTTGTAGTGGCAGCCTGTCTCCTCTAGGGGCAGCCGAGTGGAGTCCACAGGACTTTACTTTGTTCTTGATCAACTATAGTCATGATCTGAGTGCAAATGTAAGGGAGGGTGCCGCCTTGGACAATACCTGCAAAGAGAAGGTGCCTTATTGAGACTGAGGGATTATAATTTGTACAATCTGTGGTCTACATTGTTTTTGGATGTTTTTTAATGTTCTGTTCATACAAACCTGTGAAGAATTTGCTGTACTCTTGCTCTATCTTCTGTGCACTTTCAAATTGCTCCTTGGAATGTTTTTGAGATACTTTGTCCCGCAGATAAACCGGATCTTTCTGCTCCCTGTAAAACAAATGGGAATCATTCAGATCAGAGCCTTTGAGGTAGTGACCAATGATCTTTCTCACAATCTAATTCAGCTTTCAATCCATCAGAAGGTCTTATACTTTGAATTCTAAATTTGAACCAATACTTTTGTCACTTGTTTTGCCAGTGTGGGTCTTGAGAGAGAAATCTCTCTGTCACAAATTAGGCAAACTAGGTCTGAAAATGTATTTTAAATGTGTGACCAGAATGTCTAATGAATCCGGGCAAACATTTATAAACATACAACAAATACCAAGTGAAGAAAGGATACAGCACTTGCACTGACTTATTTTAAAAAAGAAAGAAAGAAAAAAACAAGGCATGTTTCACCAGCTGTTTGGGATTATGCAAGAGTGTGCTGTCGGGTGGGGCGCTTTGACAGACGCGCCAAAGGGTTCACGGTGGGATGGAGAGTTTGAAGGCTTATCCTACTACATCCATCCATCCATCATCCATACACATACACAAACACACATGGCGGGTATACCACTGAACTAAAACAGTATGTGGTTCAAAGAAACTAAAAGGAGATCGTTGTGTGTCCTAATTTGTATTAGGAAACAGGCTGCTACTTACTTGATCTGCTTGGCGTTTTTGTAGCGGACAAAGACAACAATTGGATAAATGTGAACGCTGTGGAGCCTTTCAATTGCGTGCGGGGCAATGTCGAGCAAACAGTGACAGCCCTGCATTCAGAAAAAGAAAACAGAACATCACTTCAACAGACAAACTAATTAAATGTTATTAACGTTTGCTGTTATGAGCAGGAATCTTGCTTGCTTTGCTGATATCTAAGATTAAAAGTGCAGCAAGAGTGAAGCTCATCTTGAGTAAACGCAGAGATAAAACGACAAATTGAACCCACTTTATCTTTTCTGATAAAATCTGATGAGAAAGAAAAGCACTGACTAAATACCTTATCTGTTATTTCCTTTATAGAAGCAACAGTGGTCACATCAAAATGGCCACTCCTGCGCTTGTAGTCAATGAAGAGGCAGTCCTTGACGCCCCGCTCGATGGCTTGCTGGGATGCCTTCATCACCTCTGCAGACATGACAGAAAGAGGGAGAGTAAGGAAAACTGCCTATAAGACAAAGCATGGATATTCCTCACAGCTGTGGTGTAAACAACCCTCCCAATTCTTCAACCGTGAAGTCTTATTTCGATGCTGGCGCACTATTTATTGCACCATTTATTTCCCTGATTTGTAGGACTAAAACATCTGGATGAGGTGAACTCACCCAGTACACATCTGCAGAACTTCCCAGGAGACTCTTTGACCAGCATCTCCTTGACGGCGTCAGTGAGTGGCCCGAGGATGAGTACCGGTCGGGGAGAGGTGCACTCCACCTTCTGGACCCGCTGGTAAGCCAGGCTCACACAGTCTGATGCAAAGAACACATAGTTCAATCAAATATCCTTTTCAGCAAAAGATTTTAATGGTGCCATTTGGACATTTGCTGTTATCCATAACATCAACCTTTTTTCTCACCATCAAGGAAGGGGATAGAGTCTGTGCTGATGGCGTCCAGAGCCACCATCTCTTTGCTGTCTTTGGAGCTGCTGCGCTTGTGTTTCTGTTTCCTCCTGAAGAAGGATCTGCGTGCCGCTGCTGAGAGAGTCTTACTGGAGTCTTCCTTCATTTCTGTCACGCTGTGTCTGCGGTAAAACTCTTGGTCCATCCTGCACCACACACACACGCACACACACAAATGTAATTGAAGAGGAACCACAGATAAAAAGGCTGTGTGCATCAGTGTATAAAAATAGGGCTAGTATTGAGAGTCCAGACTTCACTACTGGAGGAAATTTGCAATTTTAGTATTTGTTTAGAATTCATAGTTACTGGATGCTGGCAATTCGGGTCCAGATAAAGTACAAAAACAACATCAGAATCACTTTATCAGCATAAAAAGTAACATGAACATGAAAACAACAAATTTGGTTTAGTACCATTAATGTATGTCCTCAGAGACACAAAAAAAGAACTAAACCTCGTATTAAGTGCAAAATGACAGTCCAAAACAAGTGACATTATATATGATGCCTGCATTGTAGCAGTATGGCGTAGATTGTTGTCACAGCTGTTACAAACTGTCCACTAGCTCAAAGAAATGTATGTGTAGAAACGTGCGTTGCATTCTCCACCCACATGTACTTGCTGGGGATCTGCCCCCTCTGGATCTGCTGTGCGTTCTCATCTAGCTGCCAGGCCATCCAGGTCCCAAAGCTGCCCTTTGGTAAAGACTCATCCACGTACAGGATGTCATCCTTCTTAAAACTGAGGTCCCCCTCGGCCTCCCCCACCCGGTCGTAAAGTGCTCTGGTGGGAGGAAGACAAAGATAGATGGGGAATTATGAAGAGTGGGGCAGGACGAAGGAGCATAACGTTGATAAAGTGAGAGAGGAGGTGAGGTATCAGACAAGAAAGGTGTGAAGAGAACAAGATAAAGGATCGCGGAGATAGGAGCAGGGTAAGAAAGGAACTGTAGAGAAATCTATTGACAGTATAGGCTTTGCTTGCCTCTTGTTGGAGCCTCATAAGTCAATGCCGAGCAGCCTATCTGTGACAACCAGGCAGGCTGAGTGTATTTACTGCAGATGACATCACAAGCCCACTTTCCTATATGACAAGTGACTGCGGCAGCTGCGGCAACACGCCCCAACAGACTCCCAACAATAAAACGTGACTATTTTAGAGCTTCATTTTCCATCCATATACAATGTATTTCAAATGGCCTGGAAAACACCGAGCGCTAAAATGGACGTTGGATCCGGTGTATAGTGGGCAGAGAGATTAGATAACCTAAATTTGTGGTGTGATTAGCATCATTGCAGTCACACAGTGGATCTGGGACATAATTAGTTAGATGAGAAAGATTCCAGCTTGTCCAAGGGGCACTCCAGTGGTGGTTCTATATATAGTAGCATGGACAGGGATGAGGCTGTTTGGGGAAAATTAGTGGTCCTTTTACAGAGCTGTAACACCCGACTGATAATCTGTTGGCACATGTAATGTGTATATATGCGTGTACCTAATATAAAAGCCATCTCCTGGGACATCTTTGAGCATGCTGAAGTCATCTGGCCGATGCTGCACCTTGAACGTGACCGACTCTGCAGGCTTCAGCATCTCGACGTACACCTCTTCTGCAGTCTTATTCTTCATATTCACCGAGTTGTACTGAAAGACAAAAGAGGTTTTGAGAATAGGGGGAAAAAAACATACAGGGCAAGTGAACTTAAAACACATAAAATAAGACAAATTTAGGGTGAGGAGCAGAGAAATTTGAGAGTGTTTACGCTTATCTGTGAAATCATTTGCAGTGCCAGTGAAGGTTCCACTAGCAAGTGGCTACATTTTCTCCGAGCTTTCAGCTGTATTAAAGTGTCGCAGTATTGATTTGTGCCATGTATGGGGGAAAAAAACAAACAAGATGGGAGATTGAAGGAGAGACCGATGCTGTGTGGCCTGATGACAAAGCTGCACGGCAATTCGGATAGCAGGCCCTTTGTGGCGGAGGGGTAAGTGGGAGCATGCCAGGAATTGTCTATTATGAGTTTGCGGTGCTCTCGATAGATCAGCAACGAGGAGTGAGAGAGAACGCAGACGAGGAGAAGATCAATGAAGAACAATGACAGGCAGGAAAGAAATGCCAGCGTATTCTGGCAGTGATCAGACTGCAACAACAGCCCACAAAGCTTTGCAACATTTAGCTTTGCGATAACTTCAAAAAACTGATATTACATCTGTAACTCTTCACTGTCTTACAAAAATCAACACGTACTCTATTTGTGAAACAACAGCAGACAAACAATTGTCTCTGCAGTTACCCATCTGACTGAATATTTACGTATAAGAATTGTAAATATGTCACAGTATATTAGGCCATTGCTTGACTGTTTGTGCATCATGTGTAAGTCTCCTTACATACATACATGAAATTCCAAGGCAACAGGTTACGTGTCATGTGTATTTGAGTCCACACCTCTACAATGAGGTCCCCAGGAAGCAGCCCATCGGGGCCTCTGGCAGGACTGTCCTCATCCAGACTGTCTATGTAGACGCCCCGTAAGTTCCCACCACAGAGCGTTACTCCCACCTCCACCCCCGGCCTGCGCACTGTCACAAGCCGAGGCTCACCGACCTTCCTGCTGCCTTCAGACGGCATTCTAGAGAACAACAAGTGGTCAGTTAGAGAGTTTCTTTAGTTTAATGGCGTGGCCTTGAGGAAGCATTTCTCTCACACCACAACATATTATTATGACAGGGTTGTTTTTTTCCTTTTTATTACTGCTTGTGTAGAGGTTTACCTGATGAAATTGCGGGGGCTGGTAGTGGGAGTGGTCTGCTTGGAGGAGGGAGTGAGCGTGCCCTCATCCTGTTCGCTGAGTGTATCGATGTTGGAGTGATTGTCGGGGGTGGCGGCTCCACTCCCCTGGGGAGTCGTCTGGGTACTGACTGGCTCCAGACGGGAACTGCACCAATAAAATTTTTTTTACAAAAAATGGAAAAATAGAAACGTTTTGTCTCCATCAATAAGATTACATTACACAAGGCCTTAGGTTTAATGTACGTCACAGTAGACAAATTACTCAAATGACTCATCTAGGCATGTCTACATTGTTCATACGTTTTCCACAAATAGTTCAGCTCCAAGTGACACAAGATACGCATCATAGAGAGGGGTTGCGTTAGAAAGGGAGAGTCTGTGCCTAAAATAAAAACAGGGGCCGCTGTTCAGAGTTTGTTATACTCCAATCATTCTTTGTCTTTATATTTAAAAAAGATAAATGTTTTCACATTTGCTCCCCTGTTCTGTGCTTTATTAGAGCTGTCTTCAAACTTAGTTTCTGATCAAAACAAACACCAAAAAATTTCCAAATCTAGACGAAGACAAACTTTTACAGACCACAGAGTTAGCTGTTGGTGTCTGATGGTATCCTAACCCTGTCCTTTCTCACAATAACCAAATAACAAAAATTATATCAAACGCATATGTGAACTGTTTCAATTAAAAAATAAACATCAGCTGATATAAGCTGACATTTTTTAACTCTCAAATATCGGTATCGGACTCTAAATTCTAACATTTGCTGGACTCAATCATGCATATTGTGAATATTTAAAGATGAACAGCTGTACAGTTATTTACATCTTCATACTTGGCACCTGGGTGACCAACTGCTGCCTCAGAGATTCCTTTATGCTCATTCAGCTAAAAAAAAAGAGTAACTGCAATGAAAATGAATCATCTGGCCTTAGTGCTCAAAAAAATGCATGTGGAAAACACCTGGCCATATAAAAGAATATAAATATACATGTCATTCTGAAAGAGAAACACTTACTGTAATTGATTCAGAAATTAGCCAAGCAGCACACCTGGAACACTAACCCCACCACTGAACATCTACAGGCAGCTCTACAAGAAACATCATGTTACCTGGAGCGTGAGTGGTTGCCCAGCTGGTACATGTGTGGGTTGTACTGGGCCATAATAGTGATAGTGTCACACTGCTGGCCGATGATGAGACGAGCTTGCTGCTCTGTGGCGTTCCGCAAGTTGATGCCATTATACTAATAAAGAAAGGAAAGTGTGATTAGGGAGAGTTTTCTGGAGATATGGGGTTACTAAAAGAACAAAAAGAGATATAGACACAGTATATGCCCAGAGCATTAAGAGTTTTAGGTCATTAGTAGTAATTGCATGACAGTTGACAGAGTATGCACTCTATTTTTGAAAATGGATGTAAAACTAATCCTCTATGTTCTGTGAAGAGACCAGACAGCCATTTATTGCCCTGCAACATCTGTAGTCCTATTTGCAATTCAGACATGCTTAAGCAATGCATGCTTTGTTTTGGTTATACAAAGTTACTAATTCATATTTATGTTTTTGTTTCAGTGTGATGCACATTGCACCTCAGTCAGTCATTCTCCACACATCATGATTATACTGAACAGAGTTATAGATCATCTTGCCACCACTGAGTTGAACATCCATCTTCATTTCATCTGTTTGAGCTTTAAGCAGGCCACTTAGTTAATGGCTAGGTTATTTAAGGGGGTGGGGATAGGTGGGTGGCAGCCATTAGCCCTGCTAAAGTTTTGGTAGGATAAATTACTTTATGTGCAATACATTTTCTTTTAACTACTCAAACTGTGAGGACACTATGCCTTCTTGATGTGACTGCAACAGAATTTCAGCTTGCACAGCAAATATGTAGTGAAAACACTTTTTCAGTGAATACATTTCAGCAAATATTAAAATACTGGGAACTGTGACAACACTAATGAATACAGTCTTCCACACAGAATAAATGCATAATAGGCAGAAAAAACTGACTGAGCCTTTGAAGCTAGGGCTGCACGATATGGTAAAAACATCATATTGCGAATATTTTGACAGATATTGTGATTCATGGTTATATGGGAATGATCAAAAACCAACTATTAAAATACTGATGTTTTACTGATATAAATACAATATGATCTAAAAAAAATTATATTTGGGGGTCTGTACCAAACAAACGACAATCTGGAGAACAGGATTCGTAGACCAGGGCACCTCTGTAGCACTGCAGTACTTCATTGTAATGCTGTTTTGTCACACTTTTTTTTTTTTTTTTTTTTTTTTTTAAATCAAAACCTCACAGCTCAGTGATTTGCATATTGCTTCAGCGATTTGTAAAATAATATTTTGATTAATTGTGCAGCCCTATTTGAAGCAATCATATATTAGTAGTAACAGTATTAGACTATTTGTCTATTATTCTGCTACCTGACAGGCAACCCCGACAATGCATTCTTATTTATGCTGCTTGAAGCTATAACCTTTTTGACATACAGTAGGATGTTTGTACCTCCAGTAATTGGTCTCCATACTCCAATCCTGCTTGGTGGGCGATGCTACCTCCAGTAACTTTTGAGACAAAGATCCCTCCGTTCTCCCCACTGACGATGGAGATGCCCAGAGGCTCCGCACCTTTGTGCACAATGACATTGCGGGGTTCCTCCAAGTATGGCCTGTTGGGGAGGAGGAATGTGTATAAATTAATAGCATTCCAGAAAAGTGGTTATAGGATACCACGCAGGGGAAAGTTGAGAGGGTGAGGTGATGGACTGACCAACTTATTTACAGCTCTGGAGAGTAACTTGCTACCCAGGATTTTGTTCCAGTTATACAAAACCAAATCTGGTCCAAATTATAAACATAATCAATAGAAAGACAACCTCCCAGGCCTGTAAATTGATCATCTCTCCAGAACACCACTTTATGTCTGGCTTACAGAAGGGGATAGACAGGTTTAGAGTACAGAGACACTGTGTGCAATATCAGAAAAGCACAAGCAAGTGAAATCCCTTCTCATGGAGGAGATTTGCATGAAGTTTGTGCGTCTTTATAACATGTTGGCTTTGGACATGGCATACAATTCTATGAAGGCAGATAAAAGGAATGGATTAGCAGCCAGAGACAGGGGTAGAGTGGTGAAGTACAAACAAGACCATGACCTAGAAACTCGAGGTTGAATAATAATATTATTACATAACATACATACTGCAAACTAGAGGGTGACTTGGCTTGAGGCCAAAATATGCACATGCATATTAACCATGTCGTCATCATAAGACGCTGCATGCATTATCTGAGATTCAAGTGGATTTTTTTTCCGACATGGAAGGAGACAAGCGCAGACATATAAACATAACACTGAACCTTTGAAGTTCCCCAAGTGTATCTAATCAGGTCTATTTTTTTTTTTCCTATGGCATCAATATTGTGGCATGCACAGTACTAGCAATCTGAAAATCAAACCGCGCTCTTGTGGAGGGTGAAAAACATCACAAATTCTCCTTTTGCATGCCATATAGTGCATGTAAACTGCACAAGACTATTCTGCTCTTCTGTATTATCTACCCAGCTGCACTGAAGCATGTGAACGACGTGAACTTGGGGGGAAGGGTGGGATCATTCCCTTTACTTTAGCACTGTGAAGGAGAACGAACCTGAGGCTCCTGAGAGAGGAGAACCTCGGCCTTGCAGCCAGAGGAATCCTTAGAAAAGATCGGTTACGGTAAAGAGATCTGGAAGCGGAAGGTTGCAGAGAGGCGGGAGGAAGATAAAGAGGAGAATGGAGGACAGATATCATACAGAGACAGTAACAGTGTTGGCGATACAAAATGGGACAGGAACGTTGGAGGAAAGAATAAAATAAAATCCCAACATACCGGCAGATCACCGCTTCGTTTTGAGAAACGCAAAAGACTTCCATAAAATTATTAAAAGAGTTTTAATAGGATTTCAATCTGAATTTCAATGAGGGATTACACAGCTCTGACCGTGATAGACCTGTTGCCAGGCAACGCCTTTTGAAAAAGCCTAGGAGGATCCCTGAGGGCAGACATAGGCCATATATTACCAGCTTCTAAAGTGATCCTTATAACTATACTATCCATCATTCACCAAACATCTACACCATTTTTAAAGCAGTTTTCTCAGTTTCCCTGTCGTATAACAACGGCTGCACTGATCAACAATCATCTGATTAATACTTTGGATTAATAACAGGTCAGCTGTGAGCTGCAAGGCAACTTGCAATTAGCCTATGTAAAATGCCAAATAAAATATATTAATAAGTTAATTTTTCAGGACATCACAATAGTGCAGACATGTCATTCAGTTGGGCATGAACAGTTCATATTCTAAGATATTGCATTTCAAAATTTCTGAGTAGTCATTTCTGTCATACCTGTCTTTCCTCCGCTCCCCTATTGGGACAGGGCTGACTGAGATCCGAGGTAAAGTGGAAATGGAGCCTTGTGATTGGCTGCTGGCAAACGAGGAAGTCTCCAGATTTAGTGGCGATTGTGGAGGTGTGATGAGACTAGGACTGCTACACTCAGAATGTGAGAGGGAGCCTGGATTTAGGAGAAGAATAAGACAGAATAAGGGTTTGTGCACTCCAAGAGGACATTTACATCTCACATGAAGATACACTTCTGGAATACACAATGACATCTGGTTACAATTGCAACTTCACCCCATTCTATGATACACAGGGCTTTTAGAAAGGACAGAAAACCCAACATTTCACTTGTTCCACATCCACAAATTTCCTGACAAAATATTGCTACCCGTCACCTGTTTGTTGCATTAAGTCCTATATATGCATAGAATTAAAGAGGCTTGGAAACACATTGATGTAACCACCGGAAGAGGAGGTTTGAGTAATCAGATTTTGAATTGCCTGGAGATTATTAGTGCCTGAGCACCATCTGACCATTCAGCAAAACTGGCCAATTCAGGTGTTTAAATGAGATTTCCACCTCTGAAAAACCTAGATTTAAAACTTTGATCTTACAATTCAGCCAGCCTGATAAAGTAAAACCAGGCCTGGGGGTTAGGAAACAGACTTAGAAAGATGGCTAGACCAATAGCTGTTGCTTTGCAGTTTGATCTAAGGGGCTTTTAGGTGTTTTATTACTCGTGTGGTGAGTGAGAGCAGTACCTCTGTCTGACCCCAGCATGGAGCGGGGGTAGCGGGGAGTGGAAGGGATTTTGATCCTCTCTGTGCGGTACTGGACATTATTGGAAGAACCTGGCAGAGGGATGAGATGATACAGGGATGAATGCTGTGACATCATATCTAAAAAGAGAAAGGGACAGAGTGTGTGACCTTTGTGTGTGTGTGTGTGTGTGCATGCGTGCGTGCGTGCGTGTCAGACTGACCGAGCCGTGCGCTGGAGGGCAGTGAATTTGTACCGTGTGAAGCTCTGCTGCTGCGTGATGATGAGGATTCAGAGTAGTCACTCGTACGCTTCTGCTGGCTCAGGTCCAGGCTCAGACGACCCTGGTGTTGTGGGCTGTAATGCAACCGAAAAAAAGCCTTAGGAAAAAATAATATAATTACGCATACAATGCTTACACAATTATTTGAACATGCAAGATATTTTGCAGTTCAGAGTTAATTAAATTGATGGGCTGAGCTAAATCACAACTGCACAATAATAAGGCAAAGCAACAGTAGGAAACAATTTTCCACCCTATCCCAAATTTAATTATGTGATTTTTCCTTTGGGAAACAGACTAATTAAAAAATATTAGTCATCATAAGAGGCCCCATCAGAAATACTGAACCGACAATTAAGAAACCCCTCGACGTTAACCACCAGTCTTAAAACACGTGTCAAGGAAACGGTGAGGTAACCTGGTGTGGGTGTGCTGGTGACATATCTGGGAGGCGACAGATGGACAGTTGCTGGTATGAACACGGTGACTGCGCACGGTGTACACTGGATTTCTCATCACGGCCGTCACAGCGGGGCAAGGAGCCAGACCCCGGTGGGCTGAATCTGACAAGAGCAGAGAGGCACCACCATGTTAGAGTGGGCGGGGGGCATGATTATGGTGACAGTGTGTGTTTATGTAAATATTTCAGAAACTCACTAGGAGGTAGGGTGCCATTGTAGACTGTGGGGACGAAGCCAACACTGTGCCTATGGGAGCGGCTCGGGGAGGAACGCAGCATGTCTCTGGGCTCTGGTGAATGCTCATCATTAGAGTAGCTCTGTGATAAATGACAGAAACAAACAGTTACCATTTTCCCCACAGGGTAACAAAACACCATTATGTCTTGGGAGAAGTTCTCTACCCTCGACAAGTACCATATGAGAAAAATGACAGAATGAACATCCCACAACAGTAAAATGAACATTTATCCCCCCCTGCGTTCTCCTGTGTGCTTCAGGGCCTGAAGAGGTAGCCAGACATGGTTGTCTGAGCCCAAGGCACTGACTCAGCTCCTGGGTTGGGTGGCTGAACCAGTGCAGAAGCATCAATCACTCCGACACGCTGGCTAAGAAGCAAGTCCCAGAGGCATAACTCTGACGGCGCTGTAAATTCTATTACAAAATGGATGCTTTGGCCCATTGGGATGATTTGAAATGTCTCATTTTGAATTCAAACACTGCTCAAATGCATCATATTCTCATCGCTTTATTAGAGAAGCTCCTAATCACACTGCCTTGAATTTGTGCAGGGAGCAGGCAAGGAGAATATTCTTAGGAACTTTAGGAAGAAAACACTCCACGTAAAGACCCTAAAGGCCCTAAATGGACCTACTTGGAAGGTGGGAAGAGTGATGGTCTGGGGGGTCATCCTACGTCGGAGGGCGGGTGCTGATTTAGGGCGCGGCCTCTTTACCTCTGGCTCCTCCCCTCTGGTTCGGCCGATGTCCTCGTCGCACGACTTCCTCGAGGTCAGGACCTTGCCGTCCAGGAAATAGTGGTTTCCGTTCCTGTCTCTTTCTCTTTCGCTCCTCTCTCTGCTCTCTCCTGCTGCCATGGAGATGGCAGCCTCTCCCTTGCCATCTGAGGTGATTGTGCAGTCGGAGGCAGAGCTGCTTTGATGTTTGTGTTTGAACTTAAAGGAGTCACTGCGAGTGGGTGGGGTTGGAGGGGTTGGGGTAGGGGTGGATGAAGAGGAGAGGGACTCTGTCTTCGAAGGCTGTGGGGAGTGGGAAGCTGCAGCAGCGGCAGCTACTGCTGCAATCTGATTGGCCACCATGTACTCCATCTTAGAGGAAGGGGTTTCAGGGCGTTTGAAAGTGTCTGGGTCAAAGATGGACTTCCTCTGCTTGGGTGATTTGTAGATGGAGAGCTGGGCTGCTGCTGTGACTGGACTGGTGTTATCCGGTGCAACCGACATACCTCCCACCATCATCTTTGGCCACGTGCCCCCACTGTGCTTCTTCTCCAGCGTTGTCTCCATCGTGATGCAGTCTGAGGGAGAGACAGGGTCAAAGGGCAAGGAGGAAGGTGCCTTTGTGTAGGGACAGCACTCTTGGAAAGCACTGGGCCCATAGCGGCCAGTGCCCAAGTCAGAGGCCGGCCGAAGGCTAGTGGCATGGAGGGAACCTGTGGAGAACGGCTTGCTGATGTCGCCGTACACCTCATCAGATTCACCTCTGACCTTTCTCCTCTCCCCAGAGATGCTACTTGTGCTGGTGCTTCCAACGTCGGGGCAGAAGATGTCAGTCTGTGTCGAGCTGTTGTGTTTGAGGTTGCGGCTGTTCCGGGAGTGAATCTCAGACAGGTGAATGCGCCCGTTGGACTTCTCTGAGGACTCGCGCAGACTCTCAAAGATGTTCTGGCCTGATGTGCTGTGAGGGAAGAACTGTGGGGAGGACAGATGAAGTAATGAGCCACATCAAATGAACATAGACTAAGATTTTAAAATGATACACTGGGAAATTAATTGGTAACGCTTCAGATAATTTAGTTCTCACAAACCACACTGTTGAAGTTGTAGAACTGCTATGTAGGGCAAGCAAAAGTAGAAATAAAGCTCGTGAAGGTTTTTGGCCTAAGTGAAGTAGAAAAGGAGACCAGAAAGTGAGAGGAGTGTGGCCCACCTTCATGAGAGAGAGGCTAAGAGAGTCCCTGCAGCTCCTCAACAGAGCTTCACACTCCGTCACAGATTTGTTATCCAGAGCGATGCCATTTATCTGGGGAGTAGAGAAAGACATAGGAAATAAGGACAGGTCCTTCAACACTAAAGCACCGCATGTTGGTCTTTGTGATATTCTTCAAAGACGTATGTGTATGTCTTGGGTGGCAGCATTATTAAAATAGATGCATACCTAAAAACACATACAGGTGACATCTCCTGAACAGAAGAATGCCTAGGGCGTGAGATGTGTCTTGTGGTGTGGAAACCACGAGAAATCTAGGCCAGTACATTTCAGTCTGAAGTCTCACACTGCAATCTGCACATTTCCATCACAATGAGCCCAACTTGAAAGGAATCATTTTCTTAAAGAGTCAGAGCTATTAAAGAGCAAAGTGAGTATTGAGTAATACATAATGGCTGAGATTTATCATAAAATAACTTCAGCAAAGAAGTTTCTGCTTTAACCTAAAACAGGTCTGATATGTTTTATCGAGCATCTCTGAACTCACCTCTGAGCCAAAGTTCAGCTAGCAACATTCAATTGCATCCAATGCATATTTCATTGCAGATTCAGCACTCTAGACTTTTTTTTTATCCCAAACAGAATTAAGCATTTAATAAGTTATTTATAACCGGAACATCCACAGGGGCATGATAAAATACGATACTCACCCATGATTACGATCTCTTAACACATCATCTGTACTTACCATTGCTAATTGTGTTTGCAGCTGAGCTATCATCTGGCATATCAGTTCCCTGGCTACATGGAGGAGACTGCTATGCTGCTAAATGGTGAGCAGAGATATCCAAGTTCTCTGGGATTTATAAGTAATGCAAAGGTTTCATGCTTAACTAACGGGAGTATATATTTCTGCTGCTACTGGCAGATAAGCATAAGAGGCAAGGTCACTTTTCCAAGATAGAGATGGAGATGCATAGTTCCATTTGTGCCATTTTTCTTTTTCCTCTTTCCCTCAAGTGCGAGTATATTGCAGCTGTGTGTGCGAAGACAGCTCCACCTAGCCCCCTAGTGCTGTACGTTTCTGAAGGATTTAGTCAAAGGAGGAGACTTTCCTATTTCCACTTCACATACTCCTACTCTAAATCCAACCTTATCTGGGCTTTGGAGTGTGGATACTGGAATGGAACAAGGCTTGGATTAGAAAGCCTTGGGAACCTGTGTGAACTTTAGTGTGGTAGATGAGGAATGCACTAAAAAAAAAAAAAAAAACACATTAAAAAGAGGAAGTTATAGAAGCTAACAGACTCACAGCGATCAGTCTGTCTCCAACTGTCAGAGAACCTTCCCTGGCTGCTGGACTGCCCTGGACAATGGCAGTGACAAACACACCGCTCTCCAGACCAATTCCACTGTCTAAGATACAGAAGAGAAAACACTGAAGCATAAACAACCACATGGTATTTCAATGCATTTACAAGCAAACCAAGTCATTTAGCACTCTGATATACCTTTGTGTCCCACAAGGTTGATGTGAACAGGAGTGACAAGCCTTCCTCCAAGAGACTTCCTTCTTCGTACCACCATGTTGATCAACCCTCCACCATTAAGGACAGCCTTCACCACCTGCTTCCTGTCCTTATTGGTCAGGTCGATGTCATTAATCTTCAATAACCAATCATTCACTCTGGAAACACAAAGAGGATGGATGATGGGGCATTTAATAAACTGTCCAGAAATAGGACACCGGATATCTTCTTGGGGCAGCTCATACCTTAACCTTCCATCTGCAATACTTCCTTTGTCCACCCTTGTAACAAATATTCCACAATCTCCTGGTAAATACGGATCATTTACCCCCTCAGCGATATCAAATCCAAGTGCCTTCAAATCCATATCATCCTGTAAAAGGCAATAATATAAATGTCAGCTAATTCATTCATTTTGACAAACTTCTTTCAATATCATCAAGTTTTGGCAGTCTTGAGAGCTCTACTGGCTCTAAGGAGACTGGCATGTCATCAAATCACTCTCAGTAATAAGAGCTGAGCACTGCTCTTACCCTGTCTTTCTCAAACTCCACCACCTCTGTCTCCCACTCCAGGGAGTCTGTGTCGATGGCTGAGTCGTGAGAGCTGTGGGCCATTAGCTGACAGAACCGGGCTTCCTTCTCAAGCTGGCTCTCCATCTTCTCTCTTAACAAAGGAAGACATCGCACACAGAGTCAAAGGTCAGAGACTTGAGGCTGGATGCAGAGACAACAGAAAGGAAGAATCGCACCCAACCAATCTGTCTACTGGAAATTACAGTGTGCACCATTATGGATGTAGAATCCAGTTTGCATCTACAAAATAGTATGCAGAAATGTAGAAAGTATGTTTTGACCTTCTTAATGTCAAATTAGGCTTAAACCTCTTGAGCCTTTTCAAAATATATCTTACATACTTTATCATACTAGCAAACACCTTCTGTTTTGTGGTTTAGGGAATCAAATTTATATTTACTCATTAAAAACTAAAAGTAGAATGCACACAATGCCCCACTGTCAGTAAGATATATGGTGTCCTACTGAGGCATGCCTTGAGGGTAGCTGTGACATTAAAACCCCAATCTTACATTGTTCTTTACAGAGGATGAAACTCTCAAAGTCACAGCAAACTGCACACTCTATACAGTGGCTTTGACTAAAACATTTGGTTGTGATATACAACTTGTCCAGCAGAGGGAGACTTTACATGCATTATAAAACACATTCTTATGCAGGGAGGTAGGCTGTGAAAAACCAAATGTGTATGCGTGTCCAAAACACTGCTGCTTTTTTGGGATTACACTTTTAATCTGGGCATGAGGAAATGGCGCCAGACAAACAACTGAGCTCCATGATGTCTCAAAAGGCAGAATATCACAGCTAATGCCCCACCACACACTGAGAACAACGGCTTATAGAGACAAAGACAATACGACACACCAAGTTGGCCGAGTAGAGGCAATGTTGTTCTGTGCTCACTGTAAAGCAGAACGATTTTCCCTGGCTTGCGTATAGGAGTCTTTCCTACAATTTCCATCATGGTGAAGACTCACTTTAGTTCTTTCAGCTCTCGCAACGCATCGTTCTTCTGTTTTCTCATATCGTCAAGATTACGCAGGGCATCTGCTAGATCGCTGACTGCCCGGTCCCGTTCACGCCGCAGATTATCACACAAAGTCCTAGGGAAGGAGAGGAGAGAGGTGGCAAGACAATGTGAGAAGTGTAAGTGTTCTGGGAGGAGCAGGTGTTAGCCAGTGATTCTCAAAGATCTACAACATTGTGTCAGGAGTCTTAAACAAACCTATACACAGACCGACCTTATGCTCTCCCTCTCCGCCACTATTTTGTCCCTTTCTTGGAAGGCCCAGTCCCGTCGACATTTGGCCACCTCAGCCTCCTGTGTGGCCTCCTTCAGTTCCTGGGACATGGCCTCATACTGTTTCCTCAGCATCTCAATCTCCTTATTGGCTCGTTCCATGTCCAGGGTGGCTGAGTCTTGTTTCTAAGAGTACATGAATGAGATTATTCATTGCATTTGTATTTGTTGGGAGCATGCTTGAGTTTACATATGTGTCTTTCATGTAACAAATCACAGTAGAAAGTACAAAGGTTCACATACATGTGACGTGGAGGAGGACAGTTTAGGGGGCCATCTAGTGGGCACACAGAGGTCTAACCAAATTCTGCTTTATGATCAGTCCACTGACATGCTGTAATCTACTAACTGACAGCTGCCTGGTTGCACTAAGCTCTTTATCATGCGTCTAACCTTTGCCTTTATGCTGTCAAATCTAAGGTGCTGTGCATTTGTTACCTGTCTGGCCTGATAGTACTCTCGGAGCAACTGATCCCTTTGTATAATGGCCTCTGTCCTCTCCTTGCGGGCCACGTCCCTCTCCTCCCGGACCATCTCGATGTCCTTGCAGGCCTGGCTCAGCTCCTTCTGAGCCTCGGCCTTGTCCTTCACCTCATGGCAGTACTTCTCCAGCAGCTCGTTCCTCTCGCAGATGGCCCTGTCGCGGTCCACCAGTGACGAGTTCAACTCCTGTCACAGAACAAAAGGGGGCACAATGGAATGAGGGCATATCAACACTGTGAGTCATTAATGCCATGTGAAAAAATTATTTGAGGGCCAATGCAGAGTGATCCAACACTAGTTATGAATCTCCTTTGTCTGTCAAGCAGAGTATTCAGAAATGTTCTTCAAAAAGGAGGCAGTGGAGCTGAACTATTTCTGTGCAGTGTCCTGGGTGAAAATGGCCTTTGATCTACCGACTGAAAAGTGTAGATGAACAGATGCACTGAAAATCCAGACAGGTTGATATCAAATTCTCACAGAGGTAAGAGTTTGCTCAGTAACTGTCAGTAAGACAGGAAGTGTCTGTGGGAAGATGTGATTGACGAGTAATGACAAGTACAGCTTAATATTCCACTTTTGAAAACAACATTGTTACCTTAAAAGAATAGTTTGACATTTGGGAAATACATTTATTTGCTTTCCTGCCGAGAGCTAGATTAGAAGGTCGATACACCTCTCATGTCTCTATGATAAATATGTAGCTGGAGCTGGCAGCTTATTTTAGCTTAGCATAAAGACAGCTTAGGCAGATTTTGTTAATTTTAGAGAGAGCCGGTCAGCCGTTTCCCTCTGTTTCCAGTATTTATGCTAAGCTAAGCTAACTGGCTGCTGGCATTTTCCCAAATGTCGAAATATTTCTTTAAATTATCTTTATTGGGGAAGCACTATTCATGTTCAGCCTCTATCTTCTTTGCTGGCGTGTGACCTCTCTAGATGTTAAGAAATTCATCAGGTATTACTGATATATAAACCAAAGTTGTGTACATTTGATACATTCTTAAACCTGATACCTGTCTGAGTGCCTCCAACTCTTCGCTGGCCACCACTCTCTCTGAGGAGGTGTTTTTCAGTCGGGCCTCGGCTGCCTCCAGTTCCGTCTGCAACTTGTCCAGCTCCTTGATCACCTGGTCACGCTCACTCATGATGAGACGATACTCGTTAAACACAGAATCCCTCTCCTCCTTGTACTTCTCACAGTCCTTGGCTGCCTTCAGTTGCAGGTTCTTGTAGCGCGTCACCTCTGACTGCAGGCGCTCCATCTCTCTCTGCAGCTCCTTGTTCTGAGCTGAGGACTTGTTCAGCTCCTGCTGCACTGAATCAAACCTGGGGAGGGCGGAGGAAGACAGTGAGAGTTTCAATGAACAATTTTATGACATGCCCATATAAAATGATGTTGTGCTGGCTGCAGCTTGAGTGAAGCACATAACCGCACTTGTTCCTGTGTGTGTGTACAGGTGCTGGGTCATAACCATTTCTCTGCTAGACTGATGCCAGTGAAACTAGCGCAGACCTGAACCACAATATTTGCTGCATATCAATATAAAGTTATTTTCCCTGGAATATAACAGTGCTCAATCTACTCTGCATGTGTGCAGGTGATAAGTGCTTTCACCTTCTCATTGAGGTGGAGTACTGCTGCTGGTAGTGCATGGCCGAGTCTCGCTGTTTGAGCAACGCATCCATCTGCTTCTGTAGCCTTCGGTTCTCCTCCTCTGCCTGCTCAAGGCGGCTCAGGTCTGTGTTGTGGTTAGCCACCTTCTCACTGTAGCGCTTGCTCAGGGCATCATACTCCTTCTTTACTCCCTCCAGTTTGTCCATAGCTGTGTCATACAGTTTGTTTAACACCTCTGATGAGCCCTTCTCTCTCATTACCTGGTAAGGACAACAAAAGTCATATCATATGTTATTAGAAACATACTGATAGTGTTTGAAATGTTGATGCCATCAGATGAAATCGAACTGAGCTTGTATTTGCTGTGCCACACCTTAGCAGCAGATGGCATCAATGTGTAAGCAGGATTCTATTTTTACGGTGCAAGCAAATCTTATGCCAGCTTAAACAATGGCTTTTGTAAGTGTATTTCTAGAGCTGCATCAAGGCACGTAAGGAAAACCAAATTGCTGGCCTGCAAAATGAACTGTCTTATGTGCAGAGTGTGTCCTTCAGACTGCATTATTCATTCCCTGTGAGACTGGATGTCTCATTATTGTGGGTCTTGCTGATATAGTCCCTCCTGATTCCTGACAGAGCTGCTGTGACCTGAGGGCTGTATTGACCTCGTCTACACAGCATAGAGTGATCTTGTAGCTACATGGTTTGGGTCAGTGTGCCCTTTGCCCAAGCCAAAGCCCTTTTCCTCTGTGCTTGCCCTTTTCAGAAATGCTCTGTATGCATTTCCCTCTGCTTGACTGCCCTGTGCTCTTAACCACTGCAGTGTTCCCATGGGTGCTGTGTGAGAAAGTACTGCACAGTAGTCCAGTACGGGTCACAGCACCCTTGTGTTGTTTAGAACAAAGTATTCAGCAAAGAGAATATAACAAGCAATATTGCTTGATATTCAAAAATGTATGAAATATAAAGAGGCGGAAATCCCCTCAGCACTATTCAAATGTGTGATGCTGCAGCAAGGGAACAAGTAGTTTGATTTTGCATAGTGCCTCTAGCATCTGTTTCATATTAGTAAATCTCTGAAGACAATTCATGCCCTTAACATCTGGGCAGCTACACGCATGTGTGTGCATCGTACCTGCTGTTGCTGCAGTCGGAGGTCTGCCAACTCTTTCTGATCTTGACCGTGCAGTCGTTTGAGCTCCTCGCAGTTCTGTTTTAGGTGGTTGTGCTCTCGGACAAGTTGGGCATTGTCCCTCCTGAGTGTCTCCATCTCCTCCTTCAGCTGTGTCTGTTCGCCCAAGACACGGCTGTGCAGCATGCTGGAAAGAGAGTTAATGCATGTATGGTACATTGTAGATACAAATATACATAAGAGAAAGCAAACCTTGATGCTTTGAGCTTTGCTGATATTACGTTAACAGGCTTAAAAACCATCAGGAGAATTCTGCAGGTGATATGCAACATGTAAAAAATACAGTAATATCAGTCCCTTACTGATGATAAATGTAAACTAACTTTCTGAGCTTTCTGCGTGGAATATCTTTAGTCGATGTACTTGTTACAAAACATCCATGTTCTCTATATACTGTATAAAATGTCTACCTGATTAGCAATTAAGACCTTAATTTGACAACTCATATTTTGCTTCCATCATTTTATATTAATATTCTAACCAACTACACTCTCTAACAGCTAATACACCGTATGATCAGTTTCTATGCTCCAGAAATTCTGCCTCAGCTTATGAGCTGTTAGGCTGAATTATTCAATCACATAAATGTCTCTATTTCCAAGCTTTTAAAACCATGCATGTTTTTTTGTAGTGCCAATTCCCTTTTAATGTGAAAGCCAGCTGTAGCTCCAAGGGATGTTCTTTCAATTAGGTTAATTGCAACACCATGCCAGTATTTGCCACAATTCCAGTAAAACAATGCAATAAAACGTAATTATTTCTACCCTGAAAAGCAGCAGGTGGCAGGTGACAGAATGTACTGAAGTGCATGTTGTAAACGTAGGATACGTTTACAACATGCACTTCAATAATGATTCCCAACACATTCCCCACTGCTTTGTGGAAATCTAAGCAACTAGGTGCATTGCATTTAGACTACATCAAACAGGTAAATATTTAAAGCTGAATGATTATTAAGAGCCCTTCGTTAGCACTCTCATGACACTCAGGAGGAAATACTTACTGGTAGAAGTCAGCCTCTTTTACAGCCTCCTCGCACCTCTTTAGTGTTTTGGTGTGCTGGTTCTGGAGGGACTGGAGATCTGCCATGGCTCTCATGCACTGACTTTTCAGACGCTCATAGTCATGACTGGCTTTGGAATTTGGCCTTAAGGAGAAAAGCAGCAAGGAATCAACACTTTATCCAGCAGCCTTATTACGATTATGTGGCCAACACTTTATCCAGCAGCCTTATTACGATTATGTGGCCAAACACCACTCAGGAGGAAAGAGAAGACAGAGTTGACCTTCCCCTTGTATGAGAGTTCAGAAGATAGGAATGAAATGTTAGACTAAGTGTAAACAACATTAAAAAAAAGGTATGCACTGGTGTAAGCAAAGCAGCCTTTGTATCATCTGTTGCACAAGAAACATCTGGTAAGTAGAGCACATTAAACTTAATTAAGCAGCCGGTGTCAGTGCCCTCTCTCTCTGCAAGGTAGAGTCAACATTATTTCAGACAGCAGAGAATTAGTTGATGAAAATATGGCAGCCAGAACTAAGGATACTGACATCACAATGACTAACAACTTAGAGCAGAAAAGTTTATGATTGGTAACGTTTACTATTACTGAGAGCAACATTTCTGAGGTAAGAGTCAATTTGGACCTGACGTCTTTCATTTAGGCAGAAAAAGCATCTATAATCACAGTAGACAGGTTCATAGACATCGGCCAAATAAAAGTGTTACCAGAAGGAAAAAAACAGTAACAACAACAACAATTTGGCAGGCAGGACAATATTTGCACCTGCAGTCGTCGAAGGTGGTCCCGGGCGATGCCAACGCCAGACGCTTACGGAGCTCGTCCCTCTCCCTGGTCACCTGGCGTAGCTGGAACAAGATGGTGTCCAGGTTGTCACCGGATGGCCGGTTGTCGTTGATGGCTGGGGGTGGGGAGGACGCTTCACCATTAACAGGCGAACCTGTGACAGTGAGCACATTACCGGAGGCTAGGACTATTGATCAACAAACACTGGAAAAGTTTCCCCTCACAATGCATTACATCATTTAAAAGTTGCATTAGCCATGCCATTAAAGGGAGCTTACTGATAGACGAAATGTATCCTTCTACCCAAATTTAGCATAAGGAAGTAAAATAGTTCAGTCCTGCAGGGCAGCCACTGTGTGCTGTGAGATTCCTATATAATCTGCCTGGGAGTTTTGCGTGACAATTTGCTGAAAATTTTAATCTCTGACATGAAAATGAAAGACAGGAAGAGCAGATTTGCAGGAATTGGTGATTTACTTCATCCCTGGTATTTTCTGTGTGGTTAAAACAAATCTGTTCATGTATTCTTTGATTAAATGTAAGCACTTGTGTTTGGAATACCAGGGACTCTGAAGTCTTTAGAAAACAACTATATAATTTTTTTTTTTTTTTTTACAGAGGACTGGCCATGGGTATTTATTAAAGTGGTTCCAGTCTACCTGTCCTGACTTAAAGTTCACCTGATTGATCTTAACAGAGGAGGATTTCCCATTAAAATAACAAGGTCCTTCTCTGTGTCTTTGATAATGAAATACACTGACAAAAAAATTATACATCATTAAGGTAATTTTGAGGCTTGTTTTCTTCATTGGAAAGAACACCCATGGCTGGAAATCTGAGGATTATGTCCATCTTAGGCTCAACATTTGGCCCTTTTGGAGGTTTATGTAACACAGCTGAGTCATTTGGACCTTTGTCAAAACTGGAGAAAGGCAAGCGTGGCTTCCTTAAGGAAAGAGAAAGACACTGGTATAGTGTTGTAGCCACATTGCAAGGTTTAAATTAAAACTCTGTAACCCAGCAGACAATCAGGAATTACGCTTATGTCACAATTAATATCACAACTGTAGTTTGGTTCATTTTGTCTGGATCAAGGGGGGAAAAAATAATATATTGTTGTATTTTAGTTCTGGTCTGGTTCTTGTTCACACAGACTTTTTATAAAATAACAAAGAGGAGTAAACATGAAGTTATACAGACTGACAGGTAACTTGCTGATTGGACAGTTTTGGTCAGTGCATCATCAGGACCCAGGTGGGAAAATCAAATTCCGATGACTGGCAGAAGTTTATGTAGCACTTTCATGCTTCTGATGTGTATTTTTATATTATTTGGTGTTTCACGAAGAAATTACTTTTATTATAAGCATTATTGATATTTTTACACTGCAAATCAACCGCATGTTATGAATAATGACTAACAGACGGGACGAAAAGGAGGCATCTTGTACGGTCATGATTCAGGTTTAAACGAAAAGACAAAGGGTACAAGCATAGCAGCTTTAACTGCTTTTGACTAGTTAAATCAGGAAAAATACCCATACTGAGGTCCATATGTGTTACCATGGCTACTGAAATGATTTGCATAAATATATACATGGCTTATATACAGCAATTATAAGATCGCTTCCTGAACAGATTTCAGGATCAGCAAATGGATTTATTAGTTATTTAGCTTTTGAAATTGTATTTTAAAAAAAATCACATAGATCACAAATAGACCATACAGGTGCTTTCACACCGCAAACAGGGTTCAACTGGAAGCGAGCCAAGACCACCCTTTCTCAGAGATCTCAGCCCACTTGTTTTGTACCACAATCCAGTTTCAACACAACTGCCAGGTGTGAAAACACCCTTATAGAGTGTTTGGAGCGCATTAACAGGCATCTTGGGTCATTATACATACCAACACTACTGAGGGAGCTGCTGCTTTCGGAGTCAGAGGGCATAGTGGAGAGAACGCTGTATGTGGAACCTGCCAAGAGAAGAGATACATTCAGATATAAAGCACTGATTTATTAACCAATTACACACAAGCCTGAGTTAATTGCCTGTACAATGTGGAAAGAAGTGAATATTACACAGTCAGCTTCATATTCCCTGCATAGTTGTATAATAAATTTGGCGCAGGATTTATACTTGGAATAATAACTTCAACACTTGCTCTTAGCAGCTCTATATTATCACTCTACACCGCCATCGTCATTAAACCTCCTTTTCCTCACTGTGCACTCTGCCTTGCTTTGATGTATAGTCCCTGTATGTTTCTGCTACACAGGCAGAATGTCACGGCTGAAATGGGATTTTCTCTTTTTATGTCAAGTACACACACACACACACACACACACACACACACACACACACACACACACACACACACACACACACACACACACACACACACACACACACACACACACACACACACACACACACACACACACACACACACACACACACACACACACACACACACACACACACACACACAGAGAGAGAGAGAGCTGGGGGATATTTCACACTGGCTATCACAATCAATGGGAGAGAGCAAGCAGATCCCCACTACTAATACTGCAGAGTCCCTGCTCCAAAGGGCAACATAAACATGGTTGATGACTTTGACAGAAGGTATTATCTATTATATTGTACCCTAAAAGCTCAAATTCTTCTTATTTTCACCAAATACCCATATTTTCATAAATGTGTAGATGGTTTTAAACTGGCCAGTTTGATTTTAACATCCCTACATATCACAAACTGCTGTGTTAGCTGCTGCAAGAAGACACTGATCACCACAATTTAAAGTGAATAAGGTCCTCTTGAAACCAACAGTAATGCTTCCAGTAATAAAAACTTAAAAGAAAAATGGGGAAAAGGCAGAAATGCCAGAGTAAAAACCCACATTGATAGATTTATAGCTGTTACTAACTTTTTACTGATAATTTTCCTTATCAGTCTGCCAATTGTTTCCTTGATGAAACCATTGATGGTTGTTTAGTCTCAAAAATGTCAAGGCAACATCTTCAAATGTTTTGTCTGGCCCACCATCTAAAACCCAAAAGGTATTTCATTTAAATTTAATAAAATCAGAGAACATTCACGTTCTTTATGTCAGATTTATAAAGCCTCACATATCTAATGAATCAATCATTGTGGAAATGGGCACACATGCACAAGCTTCGTTTCCACTCAGATGGATGTAGAAATGCTCTCGGAGATACGGTAATTAGACTAGTTGATAAGAACGGCAAAAAAGAAAAAGTGCAACTGATTGTGTTGCATCTGCGAGGATCTCCAAAAGCTGTCATTGCACACGGCTGTGGCTATATATAGCACCTGTACTGCTAATTCCTCACATGTATGTAAACCATCAGCACAGCGATATCTCAATTATCACTATAAACATCAGAAAGATTAGTTATTAAAACTATAGAGCTCATATTGAAACAGACTTTACTAAGTGCTTTACAATTCAGTAAAGAGTCAAATGAAAAAATCATTAACAGGGAAATGATCGTGTAAAATTGAGGAAAAAAATTAATCATTCTGTAACATCTGACAAAACGCTGTGCAGACTGTAAAACGATATACAGTCAGTGAAATTGGGAGAAATTCTAAATAAACAATGTTTTATTATGAAGTTACATCTCTCGTCTTATACTACATGTTCACCATCCTTTCAACCACAGCTATCTCTTGAAAAGCATGTGTACCTGGTCTAAAATATGCATGAGGTACGCAACATTGTCACTGCACATTCTTGTTTTATACCAGTTTGTGTGGGAAATGCTGTGTGCGTTGTTTTTGTGTGTACACAACCTTCATACATCTGGCCCAAGTCTTCCTGTGTAACTGGGTTTAAGAGAGCAGGGGAATGGTAGGCAGGCGATAGATAGATGCCTGCTTACCATTCACGTTCTAGATCTCCATCTCTGTCCTTGCCTCCCCACTGGGTTTAGCTACAACTCTGGCTCCAGCCCTTAATGTGTGACAAGGCCAAGCCTAATTAACTATGAGCTCTGTGTGACTGAACCACTCCATCTTAGGCCCTGCAGACAGAGAAGAGGAGAAGGGGGCAAGAGGGGAAACAAGGGGAAGGCATGGAGCAGAGGAGGACAGATGAAAGGAGATAGACTAACTAAGTGGCAAAAGAGATAAGGAGGGAGAGTGTTTGGGAGACAAAGAGGGAGAGAGGTATGGGGAGAGACTGTGGGGGGGGGGAAGAGAGAACGAGGAGCGGGGCGGAAAGGCTTTTAATCTGTTCTGACGTTCCCTGATGCTCAACACTTTTACTCTGCGAAGTGCTCGGAGCACACAGCTTTGATTTCATATTGTTCCATCAGACATGATGAGAACCACTCCGGGGCTGCACAGCATTAGTCGTCTACAATCAACACATCTATGCAAAACGCTCATGCACATTTCCATGGCTGCATTTGAAAAGCAACAACTGACTCCTTAAACCCAGTATGTGACTGACAAGGCGTCGTAAGTAAAAGACGTGAGCCACTGAGAGGTATTATGCCGACTCAGTCGAAGGATTATGGCTTTTTAAAATACTGTAAAGCTCTGTGCCAGAAAAAAAAAAAGCTGTAGAATGTAGCTTCTTGAATGTTGTATTTTTTTTTTTATATCTGAAAACCAAAACACTCAAATAAATTAAAATCCCAGTAATCTCTACCACTGAGGACAGGAGCAAATGAACAGGCAGCTATAACTCATACAAACGAGGCAGTTCTGGGACAATCCTCAGTATCTCACAGTCTGATTTGGCTGCAAGGGCAAATGTGTGCACCAACATTCCCATATTTAGATCAATGGCATGGGCTGATTAGTTAACCCCGTAAGCACACTAACAAATACAGCATGGATTGCATGTCAGATACAAGTCCGCTATCTGCTGGTCGATGGGTCAGTGCCATTAGCCTTTTCCAAAAGGCTTTTAATCATCAATAGCAATTAGCACAAGCCATAGTCAGTGAGGCTGATCATTTGTAAACAGGTTCTCTACATCAATAAAGCAGGCATCTATTAGGGTAGTATAGATGTGATGATCCACAGTGGGAGAATTAACTTGTCTCTGCCAAAACTACAGCCAGACGAGACAGATCAGACCTGTACCCAACAGTCACATTAAATTCCAACATATAATGGCAGATTTCTTCAATAGCCATTAGATGTGGCAATATGGAGCAAGCATCTGCTACAAACGTCCATCAGGGGACGCACTCTAAGGTGAGAAATATTCCAGTGGAGGACCACAGACGACAGTAACATAGGCCTGTCACTGTGACCTAAATAGGTCAGGGTAGTGCTCGCCCTACCTAAGGGGTTCCACTTCCCCCCACACTTCTTTTATCCACTCTCCCCCTCTGCTTTCCCTCCCAATCAAGCGATGTGCTCAGCAACCAACCAACAGTTGCTTCAGACAACCAGATTATGTTCTCCAGCACATAAAGCAAGATGACACACGTTGCCATGGTGAAACTGGATGAGAGGAATAGTAAATTCTGCAGCGTGGTGAAAAAGAAGAGCATGAGAGTTGGGAGGCTGGTGGAGCAGAGCCTTATCAAAGAAAGAGGCAAAGTCTGGCTTCCACCGTCGGGTGAGGCT
This sequence comes from Dicentrarchus labrax, assembly GCF_905237075.1. Classification (NCBI taxonomy): domain Eukaryota; kingdom Metazoa; phylum Chordata; class Actinopteri; family Moronidae; genus Dicentrarchus; species Dicentrarchus labrax. Next base: position 12,104,145 of record NW_026136702.1, on the reverse strand, counting down.
AAATTATTCATCAGATCTGGAAAATTCTCTTTTCTGACAATGAGAGTGTCTCCCAAAACATAAAACACGTATGATTATCATTGTGATTTGGGCTCTGCTTCCGCTTCAAACTTTCCTTTTATCAGAACGTGCTGACAAGCCTTGAAAGTATGGATTCCACACAGCCGAGGCGTCTGTTCTCTTCCCATGAAAACGAAAGACACAATTTTCAGGGCCACTTGTTAAAAGAGCAGCATTATTAGCATTCCAAAAATAATACTGTGTGCTATTCTTTATTAACCGCTGTCAGCTCTTCTCACTGTCAGTGAGCATCGGTGATTAAAAAAAATTAATAAATAAAAAAAAGTCACGCACCGATAGGCGAGCAGAGACTAAATAGTCTTTGTGGTCTTTCTCCTTTTGTGTCCTCAGCTCCACTGCCATTAAAAACTACAGAAGCGCAAATAATAGCAACACTAATAATATGGTTGAAAACTACCCAGTCATTTTACAGTGTGCTTAAGTTAGGCTGAAGGATGTGTCAGCATGAAGCCAGAGAGCAGAAAGCATCTCTTTTACCCTGTCATCCCAGACCTCTGAATCTTGGCTGTGGTTCTGCTCATAATACGGAGAATGTAGTTTGAGTTAGAGATGACACATCCCACCTACTCTGTCTCAATAATAGTTGCAATACCTGAACTCTGGATATTCAGATACTAGAGAGCTCAGAGTGGACAGAATGTCGTGCAACACAGGACCACAGCTGGCATTGAACCGTTGTGATCAAAGTAGCCTATATGGTATGTTTCTTTTTTCCCCCAACTGCAGAGGAGGAAAGCATACTCTCCTACTTTAATTAAGTCAAAGTTGCAACAACACAGTCTAAAAATACTCAATTACAAGTCAAATTCCTGCATGGAAAAGTAAAAACAGATGTAATGGCAACATAATGTACTTGATGCACCAAAAGTAAAAGAACTTATTATGCAGGTTGCTGTCAGAGTTATATTATTATATTATTGGATTACAATTAATGATGCATTCACATGTAAACGGTACTTCAGTGTTATATCTTGTCAAGGTGGAGCTGATTTTAAGTGCTTTATATGTGTCAGGTAGTTTAATCTATAATAATGCATCATTTCTATAAACTCAAATGTTTTGTATGTAAAATTATATTAAAAAAAAATTCTAAATAAGTGCAGTGCAGTAAAGTACAATATTTGCCTGAGTAGACGTGTAGCATAGCAACTTTACTTAACTTCTCCACTTCACTGTGCAGAGTAGACATTCATACACCAATATTCTTTTAAGGCTTATGCAAATTTTACAACGGTGACCAAGAAACAGTGTTCAAAGTGGATTGCCCTTGTGCAGCTGAATCAGGTCAGTATCGCTGCCATTGCAATCCTGTCGGAGTGTCCTTATTTTAGGGGAAGCTCAGCAAGGGACCATGGGCATTGAAAGAAAGATTTGAACTTCCTATCACACCCTATTCTCCCCTACGCCTCATTAAAAACCACAAGATATAAGATTTTAAATTGTGGTTACTGCATCTGCAGATCTGCGAAGAAACACAATATAAATCCCCTTGTTCAATTCCTCCCCTGCACTCTGGGACTTCCAGTAAGCCATGTAGTGGGCCCAACTTCTGGGGAGGCAATGACACCACAGGCCAAGAGTCTGGGCTATGTGCCAGTGAAGCCTTGCTGGCAGGGTAAAGGATTGATCATCTGATTTAAGGAGTCTACACTAAGCATAAACATGAAGACATCTAACATGATGACTCCATGAGTCCTGATTACTCCACTGCACGCACATTGCCTGACTCACAGCTCCATGTTCATCCAGGCCTATGGTCAAACCCACCCACCCTTTTCACTCATAGGTCCCAGTCTGCCCCATGGCATGTCTCAAAATAAGACATGTTGCACTGCTGAGCATTTTCCTCAGATCCTCTTCAGATGTAAGCTTAGCCTATAGTCATTTTGTATCTGTGTAAATACTCTGGGTCATGGAGTGAAAAACAAGGAGATGCGTAGAAGAAGACCTAAAAGGGTAGCCTTTAGCCCAGCAGACCTGCCAGAACTGCTGAGCAGCACCAAAGTCCAAAAAAACCCCTGAGTGCAATTGAGCCCAGACGATTATCAGCAAGCCATAATGGGCTCTCTCTCTGCAAAGAGCCCTAGCTCAGCATAAATGAGATATTATTTCTTTTTGAACAGCTTGCCTGTGCCAAGGGTTGGGTCAAAAACAAAAAAGGTGAAAGATGTCTGCAACATGTCCTCCAAATGCTCTGGTACTACTGTACTGTAGCTTGTAGGCCAGAACACTGCCAAAAAGCCTGTCTGTGTGGAATAAACCCACAGCTGGAATTTGGGCAATCTTTGTGACATTCCTTTCATGTTTAATCACAGAGAAGACTTGTTGATTCAGAAAGCATTTCCATAGTGTGGTGAGATAATTCAGTGATTAAACTGCACTGTAATTTTATTTATTTTTATTTATTTTTTCACCAAGAGAAAGAACTCTAGTGTAGAAGAAAATCGCACATAATCATTAGTCGGATCTAACACTGTGGACATGACAGGTAGGCCTTCTCTACAGTATTTAACAATAATGAGCTACATAAAATGTGTTGCACTACAGTCCCATAAAGCCCACTGCATAAAGCACATAATACTAAAGCTTGGTGACACTGATGATAGCTCTCCCATGCATGTAAATAATTGTACATTATTTAATGAAGTATGTGCACCATCAGAAAGACTCTCTTGGTATTAATGCAGTGGTCATACTTCTGACAAGTAAATCATCCCGATCCTCCAAAACAACCTAGCAGGAAAAAAAACTATCAAAGATTCTAGTCTGTCTCATTACGGATTTGGCTTCGATTCATGTAATTAATATAAAAAATATATGCACTAATCATACTTCAGGGAATTCTGGTAAAAAACAATATAAAAATATCCTTGCTTTTTGTTAAAAAGGTGTATACCATGTAACCAAATTGGTTAACATGAATCTTCTATGTGACCGTTGTCACATACAATACACAATAATCAAGACTTGTTCACTGGGAATTACAGGCCAAACTTGACTGGCGTCAGGTGTCAGAGATTGGAGGACAAATGACTGCAGGTGTAGGCTGGAGAGATGAAGAAGAGGTAGAGAATGAAACAGATGGAGAGCCAAGGAGAGAAGCTGTTTATTTCTTGACTTCATAGCACTGGTAAACATTTAGATGCTGGCATTTCCCTCTACCTTGTGGGGTAATTAGGAAGTGGAGGAACATGTGTAAAATGGTAATGAAGTCCTGTTCCACAGTACAGCCTCCTGGCTGTGGTTCACACATTTGGGGTGTAGATAAACCTGCCATCAGATATTAATGCTTAAGTGAAAAAATATACAAGTTTTACACTAAAAAGATGCTAAGTTGGAGAAAAACAGAATTAAAACGGGAACAATAACACCAATGACCTAGTGAAAGCACAGCAGTCAACCACTCATTAGCCTGCATCTCAGATGAATTTATTGAACATTACTGATGACAACTTACTAAGGAAACTAAGGAAATTATTTCATCAGTTAATATAGATTGGGTTACAATGATTTGACAGATAATTTAGTCTATGAAATGATATGGCGGCATCTTCTCGTTTATAGTATATTCAACTTCCAATCATATCCAAAAGAGAAACGCAGCAAATTTTCACCTTTAATCCTGTGACTATTTTTCAAAATTAGAATGGGGTTTACTACCAACCGTTATTTAAATAAATGAATTAAGAGCTGTACAGTTTCCAAGAATGTGCAAACTATTGTTCAGGAATTGTGCAAGTTAGCAGTGTGACATACAAGGATATTGCAATGTGCGAGATAAAAACCAAGGGAAGTGCATTAATGTAACGTATATTTTCAAGGTGGGAGGTATTGCTTGATGAATACTTTAAATTATTGTTGCTGATGAATTTTAATGTTGATGTCAAGTGCTAATTGACTAATCGTTCCAGCTCTAAACACAACAGCACACCACTGGCTTCCTTAAATCACAGTGCAGAGATAACGTGGCCCATTTCTACTGAAGTCTGCATTGCTGGTTGTACGGAGACACTGCAATGTAATTAAACTCACACAGACAAGTTATATAAAATGTTTTAACCTAAGCAGAGACATCAGTTAACAGCGGATGAATTGATGGCTTCCCCTACAAGCCGAGAACACCGCAAGAAGGGAATGAAGTCAGACCGAGGTACGAAGAGTGGTGAGGGGAAAGAGAGTGGGGTGATGAGGTGAGACAGACACTGACAGAGAGAGAGAGAGAGAGAGAGAGAGAGAGAGAGAGAACAAAAGTGAAGCCAGGTCCAGCCCATGGGAGATATTTAAGAGCAGCAGACATGACAAGAGCGTCATGGTCATAACTCATTCTGTCTGTCCACTGTGGTTTATGGAGTGGGACAGAAACTGGTTGACAGAGGAGAGCAACCCCCCTTTAACAACACACACACACACACACACACACACACACACAGGCCTATGTTCTAGGCTGCTGTACACAGAGCAAGCTGCTGACTGGGCACTTTGGGCCTGCTCAACTTCTCAACAAAAGGCCTGTTGTCTCCCTCTCTCTTGCTCCCCTCTTTCTATCACCCTCCTCTGTCTCTTCGGCGTGTCCCTCTATTTAAGTGTGTGGAGGAATGAAACCACTCAGCGGGCGAAAGAAATATAATGAGTCAGAGAAAAGAGAAAGAAAAGAAAGTCAAAAGGGATGGACGGCGAGTGAAAAGGAAAAACAAAAGCACAGGAACAAGAAACCAACAGACAGCGAAGAAGAAGATTGTGGACGTTGCATCCTGTCAGGGAGAATTGTGTTGCCCTCCTCTCAGAGTGAGTTTAAATCACTGTAACAGTCCATTGAATCTGAAAAGAGCGAAGGGGGATGTGCAGGTACCATCTCTTCTACTGCTCTATTCCTTCAGGTAGAATACTGTCCATGTAGCGTATGTAGGTGATGAGCGCCCAACCCGAGGCATGTAATCAGCTTGATTGCAGCCACTTGGATTTATGAAATTTATTCAATTCAGTTTGAAAATGCAGAAATGTGCTCTCGCTCTGCAACAAAACTCCAGTCATACTCCGTACTCTGACTGAATGTTGTCTTCTGCAGTTTAAATGAGAGAGAATGAAAGAATTTATTTTGAAACAGTGAGCCACAGTCCCCAAGCATACTGATGCACAAAACAGGCTAAATAATGAATGAATTATTTGTATGTTCTCTACAGCAAGTGTGTTGGAGTTTGCCAGCAAAACACTAATAATTTAATAATTTAATAATAAAAGAGCCTGAGTATTTGTGCGTGCATCTGTATCATTTTCCTTTGGGGTACGGATGTTTCTTTGGAGTTTGGATGATTTCACAAGAGTGCGTGTATGGAGCCTCAGCTGGCAAAGGATCCACATCTGAGAACAAGAGCAGGCAGGCAGCATGAGAGGAGGATGACTTGAGAGCAGGTTGCTATCAGCAAGACTCATCACACACTCATATTCCCTCTCTTCACACACACTCTGCGTTGTTCACAGACACACCAGGACTCTGAAGATTTCATCCCTATGTGCTGTTTCTACCAGCCTCTTTTGCCTGGAGGTGCTCTGTGAGTGGCTTGTCTTCGGTCTCTCCCAAGTGTGGTTAAAACGTAGTAATCGCATCAGCCGAATCACTACACTAAAGATAATAAAAAGCGCATTTAAAAAAAACACTTGAGTCAAAACATAGGGAGCCAAGACCGTAGCAGCTAATACAGAGAACTGTGGAGGCACGATAAAGTGTTGTCTCACAGACAGAGAGTTTACACCAGAGAGAAGAGAGCAAGGCCTAATCCTCTGTTGAATAACCACAGGCTGACTAGCCAGACTCACAACTGGTACTCACTCTCTCCCAGTACAGAGCATGTCAACTCTGAGGCACTAGTGCTATAGTCTATAAAAAGGTGTGTGAAGAAAAGCCCAAATCCACATTGTCAAGTCCAGCCAGAGTCAAGGGGACCAACAGAGGGACCAATTTTGCAGCTGCTGCTGCTGCTCACAGGTAAACAACTGTCAATGTGCCTCAGAGTATTTCAGCTTGAGTGTTATTCCGCAGGTAGCAACACTTAGTACAAGGAAGTAATGAAGCTTAAGAAAGCATTGGTGATCCAGTCAGCAGAGCAGCAAGATACCAACTCAGCATTACCTGCTAAGGTCTGCTTCCTAGAAGTAGACAGACACGCTACAACTTGGCAGCTGTAAACTATGGATGACATTTTTAAATTAAAAAAGCACATAGCCAGGCACCCTGGGAGCTTACATGGTAGAGCTTTGCCACGTACCAAGGATCAGTCCCAGGTACAAGCCTGGCCCTTTGCTGCACGTCATGCCCTCTCTCTCCCCTGCCTTTCTTATCTTCCTCTACTGTCACTGTCAATAAAGCAAAATGCCCAAAAAAAGGACACAGACATGCGTGTTTGAAATAAATCTTCAGCTATGTCGAAATGATTTGCAGGATAGCCCACGTGGTTGTTTTACATATGGAATATGTCAAGGAGAAGCATTGCTCTGCATCTCCTCCCCACTTTTGGATCTCAAGGCTCATCCTGCATTCAGGCCCCGAGGGCATGACGCTGGTTGTGAGTAAGCCACTGGCTTCAGTCATTCAGACAAAGCAAAACAGGCAAAACTAGACAAGGCTTTTACACTTGGTTGCCCTTTGTCTCTGCAACAACAACCCAAACTGCTGAAGTGGAGGCAGTTGCTGCGAGGACACAAGTCCAAAAACGTCCCCAGAAAAAAGTAGCATTAACGCACTGTTTGAGATAAATCTGGTTGCATCTGTTATGGTTCGGATACCAATGTGGTTGTCTCCCCCACATGGGAAGGTAGACTGATCTACACATTGCTTTAGGTCTGTAGGCATGCATGGGTGGGTGCACACACCAATGTACAGGTTGATATGCATCAACATGTCAGTTGCACTCCTGTCGTCATGGAAACAAATCAGGCTACCTAATGTACCATAACCATATCATGCCACTAACAACAAATTTGAGGTGGTATAGGATATCAGTGAATTAATCTTGGGTTTGTTTGGTTTTTTAATGCCCAAACATCCCAGGGTACCTTTAGCAGAAATCATCACACATACACCATACCTGACCTAACCAACTCTTCACCGTGGCTGTGTAATCCATGTATTTGCAGTGACTGGGAAAGAGCCTGTTAGGGCAGGATGGCTGAGAGTAAAGACAGAAGAGTCCTCAGCTGAATTAATCACAAGCTGTGCATTAGATCTGCAGGCCACAGTTAATATTCCGTTTAAGGATACAGGCTGGTGCATTGTGTTTTGTACATTAAACAGACTCAATGAGTGCAGATAACAAATGTGCAGCCACGTTGAAAGGAACGCCGTTGCAATGCCCCTTGCAACCTTCACACGAACCCTTTATTTTCCTACCATTTTATACAGATTTTGGTAATAATGACACTCCAATCTCCAAGTATTGCTGTTGTGTGGCTATCCACAGACGGACTTCTTACGCCAGACCACCCAGACTGCACTAGCAGCCCGGGTCATGCATCGGCTGGTCGACTCATTTCCAGATTCAAGTGAATGCCTGTTTATGTGGTAGTAAAGTGCTGCAGCTCTTACCGGTGGAGTGGTCCACAGGTCCTCCGCCGTTGTTGCTGAACAGGGCAGCGTACAGGTCAGGGTATGCCTTCTCCAGGGCCACACACAGGTCGAGGAAATGGTCGCTCTCCTTGTTCATCAGCATCTTCAAAAGGTGATCTACTTTCTCGGCGCTGGACGAACAGTTCTGGTCCAGCTCGAACCTATCGAGTTGGCTCAAGGTACCAGAAACTATCAGCAGCTCGATCACCCGGTCCGCATCTGTTATGGACTCCAACAAGTTCTGGTGGCACTGGTCTAGCAACTCTTTGTGCTTTGGCTCCATTGCTATCTGCTGTAGTTCCGTAGCTTCCCAGCTAACCCAGACGGCCAAGTGGATGTAATATCCTCACCGATCAAAAGTACCGAGCGACTATCGAACTTAACTTACCGCGGCTTGCAGAAGTTAGCCGGAGCCACCACGGCATTAGCTTGCACGCGAGATCAATTTTTATAGCATATTGAAAAAGGCACAAGAAGCCATATTTGTTGCCCAAGGCTGTTGACTGCACTAAACAGCGATACATTTTTCCATCTTACTCGTGTGTGGCAGTTCCGGTTGTTTTTTGCTTCCCCGTAGAGTACGCTTTAGCCGAACACATTGTCCTCCTCTTATGTATCATTCAATGCGCCCTTTGACGACTCAACTGCTGGGGAAACTCACGTAACTCCGCCGCTGATCCTCAGTTACACTGTATCCTCCGCCATGTCTGAGCAACTCAGCAGCTGCTGCCCGCTGTCAATCAACGTTCCGTTCAATGACCGTATAAGGGAAAATAGGGCGGGGTTTTATAAAAACACACCTATTTCTTCAATGGGCGTACACATCACCCTGTAGTACGTCGAAAATCCCAGGCGGAAAAAATGAGAATGGAGACTATTTGCATGAAAATCTGGTAATGTATTAAAAAACATCGACGTGGTGGTTAAAGGTGGGTAAACAATGACCCCATCCTTACAGTAAAGCAACCAATCTATAGCAACAATGTTGTCTGCAGTCAGATTCCTTGTGTGTGTTCACATCCTTTACCAATAAAGCTACAGTATTCTGATACAGATAGTTTACAGATATACATTTTACATACAAAATACATGAAGAGTTTTTAAATTATAATGATTAGACAGATTAAATTACCTCGCCATATGTAAAATATATTTTTTTAAATAGCTAGATTACGACCGAGTACGACTGTCCAATGTTAATTACAGACCAATGCAACATTAATATTAAGCCAGTAAGATAATAGACTCACAGGAGCCATTTTCTTCATTATTTAACTTTGTATACTTTATGTCCATTTAACATGTTCAATGCAGTACTTACACTTGTAATGGAGTATTTTTATATTACAGTATTAGTACTTCCACCACTAATTATCTGTGGTTATCTTTGTTTAAACCACATCAGTGTGATGCAATTCACTTTATCACCACAGTGAATTAGATTAATATATGTCATACAAAATTCTCATCACATAAAATCAGCAGAACCCTAATCAATGATCATCCTCACTGAGTACATGAAGAGTTTTATTTAGGTAAAATGCTAAAGCAGTGTTAAAAATATAAGGATTGTATTCAGTCCTTGCATAATATTGTTGGTGTAGCGACAGGCTTATGCTCTAGGTTGCTACTGTTCCTATATCCAAGCAGCACAACATTCTGTATCTGTGTGTTGGATGAGATAGAAGAGGGCAGTCAGCCATACGTGAACATATAAGCAACACGTTGTGTATTTGAGTAGGATTTGTGAAATCCAATATGATGATGATGGATGCACTCTGCTTTCAGTCTACAGCTGAATAAAGATTGTTGGCACAGGGGCAAGTGTCTGCAGGCATACCTCTCAAACCGTGACCTTATTCATGCATGCACTGAATCTCATTGTGACATCTACAACTCTCTCCCTCTCTCTCTCTCTCCCCCTCTCTCTGTGTCCCTGCCATGCTGGCTCCATAGCTTGTGCAACCATGTGCTCTCCCCTGAAAAATTAATTACAATTCATTCATATCAAAGGGAAGCAGGTCCCCACTGCTGACACAGATTGGACGGCTGTGTCTGTACCCTACTTCCGAGGACACACATTTGAATAGAGAAGACAGCCTGACGCTTTTTATCTTGGGGGTATGAACGAGTTTATTATTTAGACAACAGGGGTGGTGTTTCTAGCTGTCTGATAATTTACTGAAATATTATTAAACATATTTGTTTATCAGACAGTCCGGATCATGGAAAATAATAGCATTATCTTTTATTGAAGAGACTGTCAGTAAGCACATCCATCATTTATCCTGGGCCAAATAGTCTGAAACAGAACATTTTATTTTATGGATCTTTATTATGGCCTGTCTGAGTAGAGATCTAGCTAATGGAAGGTTGTCTGGGATGGCAAAACAATGACTTTATTATTCGCTCATTTTTTACAATTTGTTTTTTACTGCATACATAATTCATACTCAACAATGGTACGTCTATTTTATCTCCATTCCTAAAGGAAAAAGCATTAGAAAATAATAGAGTTCCCAACGTTTTGAAGGGACAATTAAAAAAGGAGTCATTGACAACATGTTAGAAGAGACTAAGTTTGTTGCTCATCATCATAATAATACTTCTTAAGACATTTTAATTGAAAGCCATCAGTTCCAAACAATACATCAGACCTTAAAGCACCATGAGAGGATTTCCAAATAATTAGGAGTTATAATAGACATTAAATTAGGCAATTCCTGGTTTTTAATTAACAGTGAATTACACAGCCTTCAGCTGGATGCCTACAACAGATGGGAGGTTTCTGATCATGATGATATCAAAACTACATTGTTGGCAGAGACATGCTGAAACACTTTGAAATTACCTTATAAAACTCACATAACAATGTTTAAATTATCTTGTCAAAACTGATCTAATCGCATTTCATCTTCATTAAAATGGTAGTTATAGTAATCTAAACCTCTATCTAAAAGCCCTCAAGCCTTTTCTGCCATATCTGGTCAGTTTTAAAATTATGTGATAAAAAATGAATCTTCCAGCATGGCTGTTACCCAAGGGTTCACCCTGACAGCACTGCAGACATGCTAGACTTGCTTAAAGTGGCCAAGGCAGCTTTATGGATGCCATCAATTCCCCTCCTCACATATTGATCGTAGTGCAGTTAACTCACACACACTACTATAGCCAGCCAAACGCAGAGCCACGTCCCTACAGTCAAGTGTGTTCAACAGCATTTTAAGCGAAGCCAACAGGATTTAATAAGGCATGGAGAGCTCCGTGTGCAGCCACGCACGCTGGCCTTAACCCCTTAAGGATAGAGAAATTATGTTTCTGTATTGATTGAGTAAAATGTTGTTTACCAACTGGGTTTTGGCATTGACTGTGGGACTTTCAACATATTCAGTGTAAGAATGAAGATACTTGTTTATTATGTCGTCAACGAATTTAAACTGAATTGTGAACATGGATATAGATCTAATGGCATTATATAATGATTCATATTCTTCACAGAGAATTTGTAAGGAGATCTGCTTGTTGAAATTCAGCTGTAGGGGCGGAAGACTTCACTGCCCTCTACAGGCAAACTGAGTTTACTTCCAAGTGCTAACAATATCAGTGCAGTCATGAGAAGGTCATGACTGTTTTGGATATTATAATTGGTTAGTTAGCCATCTGATGAACAATTGTATTGCACCTAGGGATCTATTTGCTTGTGAACCAGTGAAGGGATATGAGACATAGAATTTTAGAGGGGCATCTGTATCTAAGTAAGGCCTGTGTTCATATGTTCTTTGTTATATGTTTCACACAGTTTAAATGTATTTTGTAAGTATGAACTTCGACAACTTCCAGTGTCAGTTCTCAGTAATTATTTTCTGAGACACAGAAATAAAATCCACCAACAATTTATGAAATGTGATGTTTGAGTTTTACATGCTTTTACATGACAGGTATACGATACACAAATGCATCTGCCGCAGACACAGTACAACTACAATAAAGAAAAAGTACTTAAGTGTAGACAAACTATAGAATAGATTATAAAATTGCAAACATTAACTGACAACTTTGGTACTTAGCTGCAATGTACTCTATGTCCCATGCTATATTCAGCATTGTTGAACATTAGGAGATTAGCTGACAAACGGGCCAGATATCATTGATATCTGATTATTTTGGCACAATTGAAATAAAATATCTTAAAAATATACAGCTCTACAAATTCATATGTAATATTTTGCAAATTGATTGTATGGCCTTTATATTCAACTCAAATATCCAGCAAAGATATGACAAGTGAAAAATATAAAACTTTTTGCGCATAGTGCATGTAGAAAAGAAACAATATGTAGCAATATCATCTTAAAAGTAAAGTAAACATTTTAAGAGAACTGGCATGGCATGCAGGTTTGTGTATAGTGCATATAGATATGGCAGAAAACTTATTTTTATAGAAAGTGTTTCTATAATATAGTAGACTCTATTTCCTTTTCAGTCACTACCCCCACAGAACTTCAGTAGGAGCTTCTTGTAGTCTCCTGATGTGTCTCCCTGTCAATAAAACAAAAGCATAAGCAATTCAGTTAGACCTTTGTCTCACAAAATCACGTGTACTCGTTGGTTTTAAATCATCCATCCAGCTCGAGGGTTGTTTATTTGAAATACAATATATGACGAAGATACTTACAGAGATGTCTGTGTACAGCGACTTGCCATAGTTTTTGACATACTCCTGGCGAATATCCAGCATGTCAACCTCAGAACGGGAGACCATGATCCGGATCAGGGTTTTATCTTTGGTCCCAGCTCCCTGAACACATGCACACACAGGATGATAAATTAAACATGATGCTTCACTTAATAGTAACATATAGAAAATGACTACCCAAGCAAGACAGGGTGTCTCACCTTCATGGCCTTGTAAAGTCTCTCAGCAAAGTAGGCAGGTGTGTTCTTAATACACTTCACTGAAATAGAGAAAATACATATTACCAAAACAAGCCCAATTAATTTATACTTAGTTTTTTTCTTTTTCATAGAAACAACACACACACATTCTAATATTTATCACGGCAAGGTGAGGTCAACTTTACTTGTGTGCCATCTGAAAAGTGAACTATGAAAAACCGAGTTATGTGTACACCAACAGAATACAACAGAATGGCAACAAGCAAATTTAAAGCTGCATGAATCAACTGAATATATATTCAATAAAATTACTTGTAATGACAAACCCATCTGCAGCTCTACTGAGCTTTGAAGCCTGTTTGAGGTCAGATTTACCATGTGGTTAGGTTTACCCATTTTCATCAACACAACAACCACATTACCAGAAGCAGGTAAACCCATTGCACACTGTCTATCTAGCACCAAATGGCTGACACTGAAACTTCAGTAACTGATGGAAAAAGTAAAACATCCAGCAGCTAATGACCCAGATATTTGTTCACAAAAACAGAGCTATAAGGAGAGTGAATATCACAGTTACAGTCATCGGGTGGGGAGGGAAACATGACCCTGATAGGGTGATCATGTTGCTGTGCCCTGAAGTGTAGATGTGCAAGCAACTGTTTGCTTATATGTGAGCCATAATATCTTCATAAAGGTGATATTAAGTCAGGGATGTATTTGTTACCTTGTTTCTAGGATGTTCTTCGCCTTACTAGCCAAATATTGATTAATACAGCTTTAAAGCAAGTTATATTTTGTAAAAATGTAAAATTTGAAATCAGAAACATTGCCCAGAAGAGTGAAATGAAACAGAGAATCTAAAACGATGGCATACATCCAACACTGCAGTGCACACGACCTCACAATGAAAACATATAGACCGGATGTGCAAAAACCATGGAAAGAGTCAAATAAAATGAAAACAAATCTAAAAACAAGTTACTGTACCATAACCCTGAGAAATGTTGGCAAAAAAGGAAAAAAACAAAGATTATGCATATAACAGCACCCTCTTCCTCCAATACTACATTTACTTACACAAGTGTTTTAAGATAACTGTAATACAGTTACATAATGAGCACGGAAAATGTTAATGGTTAAATGTTACGTCAAACATGTACTGCAGACAAGCCTCTACACACGTCATTAACAACTCACTGTATGTGGATCAGATTCTGACTTACATAATACATGGGTGTGGCCCCTCTAAAAATAGACTTGAATAGGTGTGCGTGTTCTTACCCACTGCCAGCATGCCGCTCTCAAGGTCTCCGGACATCTCCCTGCCGATGCTCTTCTCAATATCTCTGCCACACATCTGTTGGTACTGAAGAAACACTACACAAAGACACATATAGACGTCACACACTATCAGTATCATTCTCAATTATCCTCAGATATGTTTTAAAACGGATCTTCATAAAAAATACCTGCTCTGAGATGGGGTTTGCTCCTGGCACACAAAATGGCATTAAATTTGGACTCATCTGTTCCCAGCTTGTTTTCTCCAGCAGCATATAGGGACTGTAATGAGAACAGCAATGTGTACAAATCAACATGTCTTTGCAATCAATAGGTCATGAACTACGAAGCTGATGATAAATGCATGATCATCGAACATGAAGGAACCAGTCTTTACCTGAGCATCTTGTTTAGCCAGAGAGATGTCAACAGCTTCTCGTTCGTCACGATTACCCTGCAAAACACAGACCAGAACATTACTAATTAAATACGAAAGTAATTGCTAAGAGACGTCAGGTATACAGGTCATTCATTTGTGTTATATCTGTACCTGGGCGAGAGAGATCAGGAGCCTGCGGAAGTGGCCTGAGGTATCCCCACTAATGGCATCCTCCAGTGACTTCTTGTATTCTGAAGTGGCAAAAAATGATTGGTACAAACAATCAAACAAATAAAAACAGAGCACACACAAACATACAGGTTTGTGCAATAGTGACTTTTGAAGGCTGGTGATAAATATTACTTGACCCAAATTTGTGATAATCTCAATATATTGTTTTTACAATTAGAATCTTTAAATGTGTAACATTATGCAACTTCATTCAAATCATGAAGCACTGAAATTCTTCACTGAAGACTGATATACAAGCAGCTTTTTTAGGGAAAAACTGTATGTAGGGTGACCACGACCCAACTCCCAAGGAAACTAGCATACTTTTACTACATGAGCATGAAAGGATAAAAATAGCAAACAATCTGAAAGACTAAATAGATATGTCATAAAACTGAAGAATCAATGAAAATGTATAATGCTTGCTGTATTTGCAGTGATTGATTTCAGTTTCTTATTATTGACTAATAAGGCAAGTTCTACATGATTTTATGTGCAATAGATTTCTAGCCATAACATCTGAATTTACACACTTTATGGTGGCACCCAAATCTATATACACTGAGCTTATCCACTAATGTAATAAACTCTTTCCACACCGTGTTGTGATGCTGTGTGATAAAGAGAAGAGAAGGGAACAGTAGGGGAAAGCAGTGCATTAGCCTGAGGCATCTCACCTTGTTTGTAAATCCGGTTTATCTCCTTGATTTCAGCGTTGGAGCGGGAAGACAGGATCTCTATCAGACAAGCTTCATCAGTTCCGGCTCCCTGTTAGGAAGACAGAACAATGACAATCTGACAACCTCATCCTCTGGCCTTGTAGCAGCCAAAATTCTTCCTGTTTATTTTTGTTTAGTGAGTCAAACCTACAACTAATGCAATTATTTGTAACATTATATAATAATAATGTTGATAGTAAGCAAATGTGTTTACAATGCTAAACCACATAATAACCTGGATGATAAGTCGTTCTATGTTGACAAAAAGATAGTAAATACAGATAAAATGATAATGTGTTCCTGACGATTTACCTTTATGGCACTGTTGAGCTCATAGGCATCAAACTCAGCTGGGGACTTCAAAGTGGCCATGACCAGCTTCCTAAAGTCTCCAGACAGTTCTGAATGCAGATCCTTAATCAGATCCTGAAAATGGAAACATGCTTGAAATAACTCAAAACCATCATTAACTGCTGCTGCTGCAAACAACTTTCTGCAAGAAGCTCTGTGGCCTAGCTATAATGAGCTCTGAGGACATCCAATCCCCTCTCCATTTTACTGCCAGCACTAGCACCTGTTCTGTGCTTGTCACCATTATGCACGGCTAGATAATTCACACTCAGCCACGTATGAGTCTATATTGAGAAATGGTGTTTGTTTTGTAAACAATATATATTTTAAAAGTATATACTATCCTCATGGAAAATGGCATCAGGTATCACATTAACAACATACAACAAACTTAACAAGCATGAACAGGACTGTTACCTTTCCATAGGCGGTTTTGTAGGTCCGGAGCAAAGGCACACGCTGCTTGTTGGAGCGACTCCCCAGTAAGTCGATAATGGCTTGCTCATCAGTTCCTGCACAGACAAGCTCACAATGTCAAATCAGACAGAAAAACATGTCCAATTTATTCCCAATTCAAAGCAGTTCTTTTATGCTTACAAATGACAAGTATCTGTATCTGATTCAATTTTAAAACCTGTCAAACTGCTTCTCCACTATTATTTTCCTTTCACAGATAAGTCATAAGTTGGCTATAAATATAGTCTTTTAACTGTGCTCATACAAAACTAACAATACTATGACCCTTACAAACAATTTTTCAACTTAGCAATAATAGCATACCCTGACTAAGATCTCTGTCCATATACTCACCAAAGCCCTTCATGGCCTTCCTCAGGACCTCCACATCCTTGAGTGGGTCAGCTCCAGGAAAGTCTCTGATTGTTCCCCTGAATCCTCTCTGAGACAACAATACAGCAATTTATGTAATTTTTCAACAAAATTCATTCAGCAGTTCATTCTGCTTTAGACACTACACTGTAAATGTATATCGGTGTGTGTATTTAACACATAACGGCAGAAGCCTAATATTTCAGATTTTTTTAACCAATAGTCTCAAGAAAAGTGTTATATTATATTACGTTGACAGGTGGAGCCACTGGCATGACTCCTCCTCCTCCTCCTCCTCCATAGGCTGGCATGGGTGCTGGTGCTCCTCCATAACCAGCCACTGGTTGGTTGGGTGCTGGTGCTCCTCCATAACCAGCCATGGGTTGGTTGGGTGCTGGTGCTCCTCCATAACCAGCCATGGGTGGATTGGGTGATGGTGCACGGGGGTATCCAGGCATTGGCTGGCCAGGCTGACCAGGGTAGCCCATCCCTGGGCCTTGGTTTTGTCCTGGCTGTGGGTACAGGCCATATGACTGTTGGTTAGGGATGGCACCATACCCACCTGGCTGGGGGGCAGGTGGGTACCCCCCAAGGGCTTGAGCATACATGGTTGGGTTTGGGATAAAACCCCCCATGACTGCAGAGATCTGACTGGCCTGTGATTTAAAAAGATTGGCATCTCATAATATGTGCACAGAGACTTGAAGATTATTTTATGCAAAGCACAGGTAGCTGGTCACACCTTTTTTGGATTTGATTAGCATTGGTTCATGCTATATACTTTTTCCTCCCTATATACAAATATACAATTTAGTTTTATTTATGTTCATTTATTTATTATGAATCAATGTTTAACTAATTTCCAAGTGAATGTCCCTTATTCTGGATCTAACTTCAGAGGAGAAACTAACTTCTGAAGTTCTTCCAGTTACATGACTTGCAAGTATCCAAACAAAGTGTGGCCAGTGTGAAAAGATGGAAATCTGAAAACAAAAATGAAAATACAATATAGACAAAGAGAATGAATCACAAAAGTAAAAAGGGGTAAAAAGTTGCATTCGATGATAGGTTTAAGATGCATAGATAAGAATGAAGGAAGGAAGTTTTTCTCATGCAAGAGGCCTAGAAAGAGAAACGGACAAAGAAAATGGCAATGTTGAGGATTTTAAGATGCAGACTTTGGAAAAGTCTTACCGTGAAACGAAACGATGTGATATTCCATGAATGGCTGTGTAATTTATTCTAACTGGAATATTCAATTCAATAATCTTATGATGTTGGATTACACATATATTAAGAACTTTCTGTGTGCAGGTGGAGGGGATTTTTTTAGGCCAAACTTACCATGCCAGCGTTGTATCCAGGGTTGGATAAGCTGTCAAGACCAATGGAAGGATATCCACCAGTAGGGCCACCTCCCCAGCTGCCTGTAACCGACAACAAAGACAATGCTGTTCAGGAAAATTGAAGATGTATTGTGCGACTAAATGCCTGAAAGAATTGAAAACATTAGTCTGAGCCTCCTTACTGGAACTTCCTTTTTCCTCACTTTCCAACTGGTTAACGGGTAGGTGAAAGAGTGCTGGACAGAGAATGTGACTACTGTGTGAAAGATGGACTGTGGGACTTGTTTCTCTTAGCAACAGCAGAGGTTTGTTTGTTTTTGGGGGAAAAAAATTCCACTCTGTTAACTATAAGTCCCATGATCCACATTGCCTACAAACATGACATAACTGACTCACCCTTTCTAAAATAGGCACCAGAATACCCTGACTTTAAAACATGGATCTATATCAATTTATTTCTCTTCATGTATTTAATGTATCTGCCCTTTTGCGGCTTTAAAGGGCTAGTTCGACATTTTGGGAAATACAGTTATTCACTTTACCATTGAGAGTTTGGTGAGAAGATTGATATCACTCTCATGTCTGTATAGTAAATATGAAACTACAACCAGCAGCTTTGTTGGCTTAGCATTAAGACTGAAAACGGAAACACAGCTGGGCTGGCTCTGTCCACAAGTAACAAAATGTGACTACCAGCTAATTGACATGTTAAATTCTGTTTAATCAATACCAAAAAAACTGTAAGTGTGACAGTGATGGAAGTCACTGTACCCAGCCAAGAAATAGATCAGCACATAACCCCCTTAAAACAACAACATTTAGTGACAACGTTAGTGAGCTGCACAGGTGCTGGTAGGCTGAAGTCATCTAACTCTTCGCAAGTAAGCAAATAAGTACATTCCTCAAAATGTCGTACTATTCCTTTAACAGTGTGGTGCGATGGCTTACCTTGTGGTGGTGCCTGTGGGTAGCCTCCACCCTGTGGTGGATAGCCTCCTGCCTGTGGAGGATAGCCACCAGCCTGTGGAGGATAGCCACCAGCCTGTGGAGGATAGCCACCAGATTGAGGAGGGTAGCCGCTTGGCTGTGGCGGGTAGCCTCCTGCCTGGGGAGGGTAAGCACCAGGCTGAGGTGGGTAAGCACCAGGTTGTGGAGGGTAAGCACCAGGTTGTGGAGGGTATCCGCCTCCCTGAGGGGGGTATCCAGGGTAGCTCATGGCTTTAAACATAAAACAGGACTGTCAATCAAAGAGCTGCCAAATGGGAACTATTGCTAATATATCATCTTGTGCACCCACCTACATAAAATGTACTTTACTTTGTGAAAAGACAAGGAAAGAGCACTACCTGTTAACGGCACTGTTTATTATAATGAATGAACTGACAAAGGAACAAGGAAGTTGAAAACACAACCAGCTGTAAACGTTCCCCTGCTCATATTTACCACTGGGCAAAATTCTTCACTGACTAAGACATAAACAATCTGACTTTTCTAGAACTGGTGCATTTTATGATGTATTTCTTATTACAATAAATATATAGTTAGTTGTTATATTGAGCATAGACTAGCCTGCCTTGTCACTAGTCTGCCAGTTCCTTGATTAGTATAGTGCTTTATATGCACCTAAAGGCAACTTCAGGCCTATGAAATTGATTCTCCCGCTATCAGTTATTTTCCTAATGTGAGTTGAGTGTTTAATCTATCCTCCACAGCCTTTGCTTTTGAATGTAGCAATGCAACTGTCACTGCAATTTGATGAAGAGCAAACCCTTCCTTCCAGGGCTGTTGGGTCATAGGGATTTTAGCTGGGTGGTGGGATGGTGAGGAAACTTTAATTTTGGTTAAGCTTTGTATGAAATGCCTATGTTCCACAAGGCCTTCTTGTTCCATGGTACAACTGACTTCACTGCTTTGCATTTTATGGACAGAGGAGAAAAAAAGGACATTGCTATGTTTGAATAAGTACACAGGGCAGGGAAGTTTCCCTATAAAGCAATAGACTTTTTCACAGCAGCCATTTATACATGAAATAGTACAATAAACACAGGTATCCCCAATAATACAGATGAGTCTGTTTGACTTTTGGAACAGAAGCTTAATTAGTATCACTAGTAACATCTGTGTCCACCTTTCTACGTCATGTCAAAATGGCTACTGTGAAAAAGTCTATTACTTCACAGGGTCTATTTATATTTTAAGATATTTTCAGGTTTTTGTAGACAAAAGTTATCCATAGTCACATTTACTCAGGGTCTACGTGTAAATACATGTAACCTCTTACACTTCCTCCTCATCCCCTGCTGCCTTTGCGGTAGCAGCTCCAAAGCTTTGAAATAAGCTTCCACTTTCATTAAAACGCTCTCTTGTCAACTTTAAGACAAAACTCAAGACGTAAATGTTTTCAATGGCTTTTGATTGCTTTTAATGGGTTTTAGTTTTTTATTTTATATTGTCTTGTTCTGTCTCTGTTTTTTACAGATGTGCCATGCAGTTTCATTTGTACAGCACTTTGCTTGTGCACCCACCTAGATTAAATGTACTTTACTTGGTGAAGGACAAGCGCTACCTGTTAATGGCACTGTTAATTATACTGAATGAACTGACGTAGGAACAAGGAAGTTGAAAACACAACCAGCTGTAAACGTTCCCCTCCTTATATTTCCCACTGGGCAAAATTCTTCACTGACTAAGACATAAACAATCTTCCTTATCCAGAACTGGTGCATTTTGTAATGTATGCATTGTATGATGTATTTCATCTGCGGCTCAGAGGCAGAGCGGGTCGTCCACTAATCGGAAGGTTGTTGGTTCGATCCCTGGCTCCTCCCGCCACATGTCGAAGTGTCCTCGAGCAAGATACTGAACCCCAAATTGCTCCTGAGGCTGTGCATTGGTGTGTGAATGTGTATGAATGAGTTAGTTTCTGTTCAATGGGCTTTAGTTCACTCGCTTAGTGAATGTGTGTGAAAGGGCGAATGTGGCATGTAGTGTAAAAGCGCTTTGAGTGGTCGGAAGACTAGAAATGCGCTATACAAGTACAGTTCCATTTACCGTTACAATAAATATGTAGCTGTAGTTGTCATATCGAGCATACACTAGCCTGCCTTGTCACTAGAACCTGCCAGTTCCTTGATTAGTATATAGATGACTCTATTTACCTTTTAAACAGAAACTTACATCATGTCAAAATGGCTACTGTCAAAAAGTCTACTGTTTCACAGGGTCGCTTCCCTGTGTAAGGTTTATTTATATTCTAAGCTACTTTCAGGTTTTGTAGACAAAAGTTATCCGTAGTCACATTTACTCAGGGTCTAAGTGTAAATACATGTAACCTCTCACACTTCCTCCTCATCCCCTGCTGCCTTTGCAGTAGCAGCTCCAAAGCTTTGAAATAAGCTTCCACTTTTATTAAAACGCTGTCCCTCCCTCGTTGATTTTAAGACAAAACTCAAGACGTACATGTTTTCTGTGGCTTTTGATTGTTCTTAGTGGGTTTTAGTTTTTAATTCCTTTTCGTTCTTACCTGTCTTGTTCTGTCAGTGTTTACTGATGTGCCATGCACTTTAATTTGTACAGCACTTTGCTGTCAACTCTGGTTGTTTTAAATGTGCTATATGAATAAACTTGATTTAATTTGCTTTGCTTATGTCAAGTGCCCATTCAACAACCCTTAAAACACGGTCATTTAGTCAGAACAAATGTGGTTTGTCTGTTTCAGGGTCACATGGTTCAGGTTCAAACGCTTTCACACTTCAAACGGTGAGAAAACTGTGACCTGACATACCCTCAATACACAGCTGCAAACTTTAACACCTTTGCACATCCACATTTGCTTGGGAACTGAAGTTCTAATAGAGAAATTTATCTTTTCAGGGTGAAAAAATCTTAAAAATATATATATATGTCTATATATATAGATATATATATATATAGACAAAGTCACCATTACGAGATAATTATAACCTCCCATGGTGATACAAGACAGTCACGGTTACTGTAGCTAAGCTAGCTAATCCATTTTGTTTTAAGACGACTTTAGCTAGGGTTAGGTGTGTCAGTTCACTCACTTTAAATCTCAAGGAAGATTGCTAGTTCGGCCGAACACAAGACATTACTAGTTAATTAATACACATTCACGAGTGAGCACTGAAAGTCTAACACTATGCAAAAATTAAAAAAAAGATTAGCGTTATGCCAGTCAATAGAGAACAGACATTTAGCTTAAAACATGAACCAATGTTTCGTTTTTGAACGGCGGCTAGCTATGTTATTACAACTCTGCTTCAGGCCTGTACACGTATCCTATCGAAACATAGCTAACCCAATTAACATAATGGTCTGTCCAGCCGTGAGCCCAGCTCTATGCCCCTAGCTAGCTGGATAACAACAAATAAACAAACACAATTACAGAAACAAGATGAAGCTACGACAACACAGACGAGCATTTTTTATATTTTTTTAGCCTTAAATGGTTGAGCTAAAGGTACATCTGCATTAACGTTGGCTGGCTAACGACAGCGTCGAGAAGGATCTTAAGACCATAAAAAACGACTCCAAACATAGTTACCAATTGTCCAAATATAACTTACACCGTGTTCCTAACACATCAGTCATTATACCAGCCTGTTTGAGTTAGTTGTTAGATTTTAGTACTTACTTTATTCTGCTTGCAAAGTCTCTTCCTGGAAAACGTATTTCTGTGACCACCAGTCGCAGTATTGACTGTATTTAACTAACTTAAGTGGTGTGGGTGGGACTCATACTTTCCATCTGAGGGAACCCACCCATCAGTGACTGACAGCAGTCCTCTTGTCACGTGACAGCCAACAGTGACAACAAACAAAACACGTTTCACTATAAAATAAATACTGTGCATACTTTAACTTACATCCGTGACATTATGGAAAGTGTGACACACCGACCTCACCTTTCACGATTGACAGGTATGCTGTCATATCTACATCTAATCTAGTCTAAAAAGTCTAAAACTAAAAAGTTAAACCACCTATTATTGTGTTTACTGACAGACAGACACATTTTTTTAAATGAATTCTTAATACTGTGATGAGATTATAAAGTATATGTGATGAGTTATATATACACAAATCAGCATATATATTAATATATATTATATACTGTTTAATTTTATAGCAACATTCAAAGATACGGAAGTATAATTAGAATTGGGGTCTGTAAATTAAATCATTCTTTGACACTAGAATAAACTGTGTGTGTATAAACCTTCCTCAAAGTACTGTATGACTGGTTTATATGGGTGGGTGTGATGTGGCCATAGTGACCAACAGGGAGGTGGTATTTTTACATTCCTCCACGTCACTAATCCTACCTTTGCAAGAATTGATTATGTTACACAACTATACTGTGTGTGTGTGTGTGTGTGTGTGTGTGTGTGTGTGTGTGTAAGAAGGGCATTGGCCACAAGAGGGAGCTCTTTTTAAAGCTTTCTCCATATCATACTATGTCCTGCCAGACACCTTTAGGTTGCCTTGGTGGATTTGACTTGCTCAGTAGTCTTCCTACTGAGGGAGGCCTGGGTTGGTGTTGAGGTGCTTATTTTATTGATTGATTAACTGATTTGATCGGTTGATCCAGCTTTTTTTCTTGTTGCACACATCCAGATATACTTTTCAGATGGCTGAATGGCATTAATGAACATAATTTGGCAAGTATGCGTGTGACACTGTTGACTTAATGATCAGATGGGCCTGTACTACATTAACACAAGTCACAGGGACACTCCAAAGATTAGATTAGATCAGTTAAGTGCAACTCACCTCTGTCCGTGAATAAACAAAACACCTATCTACATACACACACACACACCACTTTTTTTTAAACACATATAGACATATAAAATATATATATATAATACCATGACAGAAGTTATAATATAAGTAAATAATAAATATAATTAGATGACTCAGACATAGTGTGGTTTAATTCAGTGTCTGATGTGGCTGAATATTTATAAACCTTCCTGTAAAGCAGGGCCGTTGGGTTGGAGAGAATAGGCAGATGAACCATTTGTCTTATCCAGTAGTTCATGAATATTCATACAAAGCGGACGCTGATTGGTCCGCGTCCTCTGTGACGCAGCGCCGTCCTCATTACATATTCAAAGAGCCTCTCTCTGCCCCGCTGCAATAAAGGCAGATAGCGGACCATGGGGAGCAGGGGAAAACTTTTTATACTGACATGTTAGCGCAATGACTTTTGAGTAACATCTAACTGGGACGAGGTTCCCGGCGTGAGGAGGACAGGGCCCCCTTTTACGGGAAGAAAAAAGGAGCACTTGCCATCTGCCGGGGTTACGGGAACGAAAAGCAAGACGGCAAAAGAGTTGAGACCAGTCCAAGAATCAGCGGTGGAAAATCCAGTTTAGCCATTTGAATTGAAAGATGAGCTTGTTGTCTGCCATAGACACGAGTGCCTCCGTGTACCAGCCTGCGCAACTTCTCAACTGGGTCTATCTCTCCTTACAAGACCCCCACCAGACCAGCGCTTTTGACGCGTTCAGACCCGAACCCAACTCTTCCCACCCGGATCTCAATTTCAGCAAGACTCCCGCAGCGGCGGACTTGAGCTCTTCCCTGAACTCCAACTATCTCAACAACTTCTTTCAGCTGCAGCGGAATGAGGTGAAAGATGGCATGCCGCATACATTTCTGGGGGTTATTACACACTTTGGTTTTATTTACTGGGATACAGTTAAGATACCGAGTTGGTTGATCTGTTGCATGTCTGCACCAAATGTTACA
This sequence comes from Dicentrarchus labrax, assembly GCF_905237075.1. Classification (NCBI taxonomy): domain Eukaryota; kingdom Metazoa; phylum Chordata; class Actinopteri; family Moronidae; genus Dicentrarchus; species Dicentrarchus labrax. The sequence goes on along the minus strand of NW_026136702.1, from coordinate 12,079,651 downwards.
GCATAGTACAGCATGAGCTATTCTGGTAGGATAACCGCCATGGTCTTTCTAATGTGGACAATAAGTTCAAATAGTCTTATTAAATCAACAATGTTTGAATATAGACGAAAAACACTTATTCTAAACAATACATCAGAACATGTAATAGGTCAAGTATTTTCACACTTTATATAACACATATACAGGCTGCTATAAATATGACAATACTGTAAGCCTAGAGAAACACTGTAGGAATATCATGATTATACAGGAGGTCAGTACATTAACAGTAGTGTCACTATAAACTCACTTATGAGAGACTGCAGGAATGTTATTGGATTGTTTGGGGAAAGCTTATTTAAGCTTAATTAGTCAAGTAAAATCTTGCAAGGTGATTAAACAGTGAAATATCACAACAAGGTTTCTATGTATAAACAATTCAAATCCTTTTTCTTGTATAATGTCATTAAGTAATTCAGCATTCTGCATACTGATGAGTTATGGTTCAAATTAAAGGTGAAACTGTTAAGCAAAAATATGTTTTAATCAGACATGTCTCTGATCAGAGAGGTAAAGAGGGACAGATGGAAATAGATTCCTCTTAACGCCTCTTTCTGGAGAGAGCAGGCCACTGCAGCCCCTTGCTGAGGTCTGCTGTCTCTCTGACTTCTTCAAATAGACCTGGTTGTGCAAACAAAATCAATCCTTGTTTACATATTATCTATTTTTGTAGCTCAGTTTAATTTTAGGGACAAACATGCTGATAATGTATGCAGGGTGCAAACCTGATACTGCAGCACATACAGTGAAAAAAGGACCCCGCCACCACACCCGTCAACCTCATGCACATACAGCACGCACAGAAAAATAATCATACACTGTGGGCAAAATGGTAGTTTAAAGAACATACAGCAAGCTCTCCGGTGTGTTGATTACACTGCAAGTTGAGTTTCTTAGATCTATGTTACTATGACGCTATGTGTTGAAACTCTAGGAAGCATTAGTAGAGGAGGGACAGTGTGTTCACCATCTAGAGCCAGTGGCCATTATTATGGTGGTAACCATATAGGCCTTTTGAAGTCATTTAACATGAAACAGTCCTCTAAAATTGGGTGTGCACATTATACATTACATGCACTTGTGTAATGCCATTCAATCCGCATGAGTATAAAGTGTTTCAAACTGAGGGAACACATACAGTCTGGAAACGGTTTAAATGGGGGGGGGGGGGGATTTTGCAACTCACTATACCGGCTAAGCCAAGTCAAATAAACCACTGCAGAGATTTGATGATGAAATGAGTAATACAAAATATGGTTGTTTTTGCACCAGCAGATCACACAGTCTACTTAAAGTGAACTAGTGATAAATTCATGAATTTTTGGTTGATTTGAAACGCATATTGTGGCGCACGTCAAATCTTTGTGTAAATGACTTTTTCGCATTCATTATCTACCATTAGGCTAAGAGGACAAACAATTTGACTTTTGAACATTTATAACCACTCTGGAATAATCTAACCCTGTGGTAATTTCCTGTGGAATCTATTCTAGCTCAAATCAGTCACCTTTAAAGTTTCTACCAGACACTGCAGCCCTGGTTTAAATGTATCAGTGTGTGATTGGCCCCCTGCATTGTGACGCCTCATCCCTGGACCTGTGAAAACAGTCACAAATCTGCTATAGTTGTACACTTCACTTGCACTTGCACAGTGACCAGTTTAGTCCTTATTATGTTGGCCAATGCATACACATCCATCGGCACACACATAAACACACACTCTCCTGCTGAGTCACTCTCTCACTCTCTACCTCACTCACTCACTCACTCACTACCTCACTTTCACAGACACACAAAATAAACAAACAGTCTCACCCCACCATTAGCAGATGTGTGTGAAATCAGTTTCCTTTGGCCTGACAGTAGGAGGTTTAAGGCCAAACTGAAGAAATGTGAGGAACATCAACTGAGCAAAGTTTCCTGTTTTATATTTGTTAAAATAATTGAACAGTCTGCGCTACGACTTAAGTTTAGTGAATGCACAAACATGTACATTTCCACAAGGAGTGGTGATACGAAACACAGTAATACACAGAGCTAAAACACATGGCAGATGGAAACTTGAGAAACTACAGAGCCGTAATGCTTGATTTACGACAACTACATGTAATAAATGAACATGAGTCCTAAAGCTGGAGCTGGTTAGCAAGACAATCTCACAGCCTGCAGATAACGATTTGGCTTTCAGCTTCAGCCGTTCTGCCAAGTCTAAGGTTTCTGCGCTCTGCAACATTCAACATCAACATTAACACCCTTTCCCAGACATCAAGCCTGTGGCCCAAAAACAGACCATAACCTTCAGTGATGAGGAGGAGTTTACTTGTGGATTTCATCATGACGGTTTTACTTGACAGTGGTGTCTCAAACGTTTGTCATTAGTGCATTTAAACTATCAAGGTGGATGACTGGTTAGACTGTTTGTTTAGCACCTTGTCCACACGGGTTAATTAACTGACCATCTGAGAATAAAAAGGTCTGTGTTAAAATCAGCATCATTTCACCCAGAGGTCAATTCCTGTCTGTCGTTCCTGGATTGTATTTGAACAGAGGAAGGCATGAATGAGAAGGGAAATAAGGGACTGCAAGCCATGCTTTCCCTGTTATTAATATTCAGACGGCATCTTCCATGAATTCACTGGGCTCTGTGGCATGCAACACTGCGTTCTGTGGCTCCAAGCAGACTACAAACACTGACCATGGCTAGTTTAGCGCCAACAGTGCATGGTGACATTGCTGATGTTCCACAGGCTGGTGAGGGAACATGCCTCCCATCTTGTTTACAATGAGTCATCCTCTGTAAAGTCCTGTCTTTCTCTGTGGACATGCTCAGTACTTTTCCAGCTCATGAGCACAGCTGGGCCTCTCGCCAGATGTTCTGAATTTAATGAGAGAAATGATCTTGGAGGGATTTTTTTCTTCATTTTTTTTATTTTTTATTACGCAACAGAAAATAGGACAGAGGGATCTGGAAGAAAACTTGTGATTAATCTCAACATTTTTAACACTCCAAACCAGAAATGCAATATTTTATGTGATTATTGTATTTGGTAATGTTGTCCAGCACCCTCTATGTAAACAAGTAAGAATTTATAGACCTCTGAGTGTTGGGAATTGTATGTGAATTGAGTGTGAAGGTGCCCCAAGATTGTTGTTCATCCTATGAATTACATATGTGATACTTGACACATTTTAGACAGAGAATCTGAAGAACTGTATGTTAATTGAACCTTGTTTGATATGATTCTCATTTTGTAGGCCTTAAACAACAACGTGTATAAGAATGTGTCACCCTATGGCTCCCTGAACAACATAGTGGATGGACTCAACTCCCTGACGGACCATTTCTCAGACCTTTCCCTTTCTTCAGAGCCAAGAAAACCCAACAAGAGACCCCCACCCAACTACTTGTGCCACCTGTGTTTCAACAAGGGCCATTACATCAAAGACTGCCCTCAGGTGAGACTCGTAACACACATGTATTACATAACCTAGCCTTCAGATGACACACAGATCTTATCTTGGTGGGTGTAGATATATTTTAATTGTTTGATTACTAATCATATGTTTTGCATGTCTTTCCATTTGGTTTATACAAGCCAATGATGGCACTAAAGGCTGTGCTTGCTCCAGCCAGTGCCTGTCTCTCTGTCTTGCTCTCTCTCTCTCTCTCTCTCTCTCTGGCTCTGGTCTGACCTACTTGTTAAACAGGCTGGCCTCTGTCTTCTGTAGTCATGTGTGTGAGTGTGTGTATATGTGTGCTTGTGTGCATCTTAACTGCCACAGCATTACACTACAAGAAGCCATCAGTTATGGCCATGATAAATAAATTTCTTGGGCTAGTTCAAGGTGAAACTTTGTTTGTAATGGATGTAATGTTAGCCATGTTAGCACGCAAACACCACAACAGTAAAAAGTTTCTGACATGTAGTTAAATATATTATATTAATCTACAAAGTCACAGTTGCATTCCTCTGCCTTCCAGTTCCCCACTGATTCAGTCTGTTATGATGCAGGGTTTCTTTTGTGAGGCACCATGGTAAATCCACCTTGAGGTCTAGCTTGGAGGTTATGAGCACACCAATGTGTGACTAATGGGGTGTCAGCTGCTGTGTCATCTCCCAATATCTAAACTCATCTTGGTCTGCACCCTGAGAAATTCCTGCCAATTTACTTTAAATGAGGTCTGAGCAGAAATGCCTTTTTTAAGACTCTGGTCCGTAACCTGATGTGATACTAAAGGTTGACGCAGACATGCAGTCGCTCAATATCTACATGTCAATGAGAGAAAAAGCTCTTGTACAGATATTGTGTTCATGTCTAGTAACTATAGCATATTTGAAGTGATACTTTAGAGTTTGCTGGAGTTGTTGAGGAAGGAATGGACTATGAAATTGCTGTGGTGGATCTGTCATTGTGGTGTTATATAGAGGCTTGTAAACTCCATGGCTGGGACTGCGGCCTGGAAGTGATCTGATTTCATAAGAGGAACACAATGGCACTTTCCTTCAGAATTGTGGAATTTTTACACAGAGTTGTTTTTTTTTGTTGGACTCATGGTGCCTAATAATCTCTCTCTCTGTTTCTCTTATGCCTCTCCCCTATTTCTTCTCTCCCTTTTCCCTGGGTGAGGTGCAATAGCCTAACCCCAGCCCTATGTTTCTTTTGCATGGAATGGTAATGAGGAGCAGATGTGAGATTAAAATGCTTTGACTCGCTTTATGACATATGATGACTGGTCTCGGGAGGTCTGTAAAAGACCTGTGCACTGATGAAATATCTTCTGGACAGCTCCAAACTGCAATGTGTGGGAATTAGATCATCTATTGACAACTCCAATGGGGATTTTGTGTCAGAGTATATCATGCAACATGCTGCTTTTGCCCTTGTTTTTCCTTTATGTAATGCTGTAGTTGTTGATGTGAGCATTGCTCAAGTGATAATGATATTCAACATTGGAGCAGGTTTACATTAAGTAATACTAGTATGTTTATAACCATATTTCTAAAACCACATGCTGTGTACATTTAAAATGATCTTTACTGTGCCATTTTCAAATGAAATGGTTAAAATGTTGCTTTACTAAACACAACTCCTTAGACAGTAGAAGCTGTGAACTCAATCTTGCCATAGATGTAAGCATTCAGGGGTGGACCTCAAAATCACACTCAGTTGTCTTCTGGTTTATATTTCAGCTGTTCGTTAAACTGCCAACAGTAACTCAAAAAACAGAAAAGTTGCTGGACGGCCCCCACACCTACACAGTTCAACACCATCTCAGTTATTTAGGTGTCTCCTGGGCTTTTTTTTCTCCATAAATTTACCTTCCATTTGTGATACATCCCTTTTTACACTATTGCCCAGTAACCTGTCATTGCATGCCTAGCCAAGGATAGTTGAGCCTTACTTAACTAGCTCAAGACCCAAATAACAGATGTGACACACATCTTGCAATAGAAACATGTTTTTAATGGCAACTTACCTACTGTATTAGCCAAGACTTGTGTCATTTTCCAAACAATATTTTCTTGTACTGCTTCACAAGGTGCAGTGATCAGTTGTGTGCCAGTGGAGTTTCTGGTATCTGCCTACACTGGAATGCATTTGAGGATGAATGTGTCCCTACAAATTGGAGGAGCTTTGCCAATGAAAAAAGAGGCTCTTGCTTCACAGAGTGCTGATAAGTATGTCATCCTGGTCCAGCGTGGAGAATCGCGTTGTGATGACAATGTACAGTCTTCCTCTTCTACTACATCTCAACATGTTTTATTGTCTTGTTTTGTGCTGTGACTTTTGTCATAAAGTTTAGGTCCCTTGTCCATTGTTGTCCAAAACCTTTAAAAAACATTCGGATGAACATGGTTACTGTAGTTTTTTGTGGTTTTGTTATCAATCCCAAACAGCCTTGCTATGGTAAATACTCATCAGAGCACCAAATCTGTGTTAATCCGCAGCAGCAAATAGTCCCTAACAAATGCACTATTTCCATCTGATTAAGAATCAGAATCAGAATCAGAATCAGAATTGTTTATTGCCAATTCCGATGGCAACTTAAGTAACCTTTATGCCAAGTTGTTTCATGAAATCACTTACTTAAAAGTCCAGTGTGTAACATTTAGGAAGATCTATTGGCAGAAATGAAACATAATATTCACAGGTATGTTTTCATTAGTGTATAATAATCAGCTGAAAATATGAATAGGTTGTGATTTTGTTACCTTAATGAGCTGTACAGAGGGAACGGATCCTCTTCCGCAGAGGCCGCCACTTTGAATCACCATGTTTCTACCGTAGCCCAGAATGGACAAACCAAACACTGGCTCTAGAAAGGGCCTCTGAAGGTTCTCCTACATGCTTGGAAGGCTGAGTTGTCACACTGGTCCTTCAAAAAGAAAAAAAGAAACTATATATTTGAGACCTGCTTTTATGATTTACTTCAGTAGGAACCAATGGACTGTCTGCTACAGACTGGGTAGGCAAGTCAGAAAATATTAAGGGACGGACTTATGCATTTTTGGTTTTGGGCTTAGTGCAGCCTTCTGTGCACCTACTTTTCCTTTTTTCCTCTTCTTCTTCAGCCTCCATACATAATATATTACTTTGCACTAAGCTGTTGTCATTTAAGGCTTAAGGTTTGGCGTGAAAATAACTATCATTCTTAGGATTTGTTCAAATGTGTTATTTACTGTTGACTGAATCATTTAATTTTTCAACATTTGAATTGATGTATCATCAAATTAACTTGAGGTTATTATAAAAAAGATTATATAATATGCATTAAAATCACCTTACCTCTGCCAAAGATGACTTTTTTGCAGGCGAAGGAGATCAAAGATTTAGACAGTGGTGGATCCATCATCTTTCATTGCTCGGTTCAGAGAGAATAAGGGTTAGGCAATTAAATAGTTGAGGTTACCAAAGTGTTTATGCATTACTTGAAATTTAAGACCATTTTTTGTTATAACATGTTAATATTGGAAACACACAGAAGAGTTTGTGGCTGTGCAGAGAGAATCATTTTTCAGGGAACTCTTGGTAGTTGAGTGAAAGCCACAGGCCTGGCAGCAGCTGCCCAGTGCTCCCTGTCATGGGGACAGAGGTGTTATGTAAACTGGCTTTTATTCAGAAAATGAGGTCGCTCCCCCAGTTATGAGCAGAATGCCCCTCACTGCCACGCTTTGGCCCCTGTCCAAGATGTCTTCCACTTGCACTCATGATTTGGTTCTGTTCAGTGGACTAATCCTCTCAACAGTTGGCCCCCACTTTTGATTTGAGTGATCAAAATGATGCATTGAATGACATCTTCTTGCTATGTCTCCCTGTAGAAAGATTAACTCATGGAAAATGTCTTTGCCGGAATGCAGGTTTGTGGGTATGTGGGGGTGGCTGTTGCTGCTGTGTGTGTTTTATGTGTGTCTCTGAGCTACAGTGGACTCCTGAGTTACAGTGCCCCATTCCTGGTCGCAATGCATTTCCCTGTTTCAGTCCTTCAGAATTATAGTTTCCTTTTCTTCCCTTTCCTTTTTTTTTTATTCTTCTGAGAAATTTCTGATATTTTGCAACTGCTAGAATACTTATGTTTATATTAAATGTTTAAAAGCCAAAAATGACTGACATCACATTCATCACTTCTGCTTTCACCCTTTTGTCTATTTCTGTTGAAGTGCAACAGTCACAGTTTAAGTAAAAATGTTCTTCATAGTAAGAAGCTGATTGAGATAATACGTTTTAGGGCCTTTTAAGGATTTTTAACACATTTTGGGAAATATGCTTATTTGCTCTCTTGCTAGGGGTTGAGAAGATATATTTGATTTTTGTTTTTTTTACAGATTAAACAAACAAGATATCACATGTTAATTAGCGGGCTTTGTAGGACAAAGCCAGGCTAGCTGTTTCCCCTTGTTTCCAGTCTTTGTGCTAAGCTAAACTAACCTGCTTCTGCCTGCAGCTGCATATTTAAGGCAGAGATAAGAGTGCTATCAGTCCTCTCATCTACTCCTTATCAAGAAAGCTATGAAGCATATTTCCCAAAATGTTGAACTTTAGCTAAAAGGGCCACTGTAGCTGCTGGGTCTTCATCATTTTCATTGTTTGTATTTCATAAATGAAGATGAAGAAAATGGTGATGGTGTACAGATTGATATTTTTTCACCAGTGCCAATGACTATACCAGAATGGTCTGTATGTATTTATCTGTAAATAAAAAGCAAGGCCGATAGAGAAGAAGCATCACAGTTACTGTGGTGATCAGACACACATGGAGCTCATTGATCCACATACAGAGACTTCTTTATCACACCAGGATAATGTGGCTTTTGTTCAAATAGCTATGGTGTCAGTTGAATGTGTGTGTGTGTGTGTGTGTGTGTGTGTGTGTGTGTGTGTGTATATATATAGCATCAAAACATTACTTTTTCTTTTATCTCTGTAGAGATATCTGACTTGTTTACAGTGACTTGACATGGACCAGAATGTGTCCCATGCGACACATAATGCAGATATTGTGTTAAAGTTGTTGTGCTCTGCGGAATGAATAAGGATCTCCTGTTTCACTTTAAAAGCACTGATTTCCTCTCATCACAGTCCCTGCCGGTCACTCAAGCCTGTGATTTGGTCATGTCTGTATCTCCTCTAGCATGTATCTGATCTGTATCTGTGACCATATGCCAATCACTGCGATGGACCTCACACCTTACATGATGGTAATTTCAGCAGCAGTCTGTCCTGTGTGACAAATGGTCACCATAATCTCCCATAACAGTGTCAACACGGAGACCTGGGGCAAGCTGTGAAGTGAGGGCCTCTTCACACCAGAGGCAAATCACACTTTGAGTAATGTGCGACTTGCCAAAATGTGTGCTTTTCCTTTGGTCGTGGTGATAAACTTAATGACTCGTCATTACTGCAGCCCACTTTGTCTACCATAACAAACATCAGTGGTTGTTGTTTTGACAAAACGTATTTGGTTTTAAATCTTCCAGTGTTTGCCTTCGACAGGGCAGTGATCTTTTTTTCCGAATTGGTTGGCAGTCGTGCTGGGATAATTGTGCAACCACTTTGTTTTAATGTTTCAGTTTGTTTTTGTACTAGGCAATGGGGGGGATAATGTGTCAAATACACATTGCACGTTTATAATTTACCAGTGTTACATCTCTGCAGAGCACTGCCTGTGTGCTTCCCTCTTGGAAAACATGTATTTTAGACCTGTGTGGGCACATCCAATTTCCTGCTGTGTATAACTCTAATATTAAAGTCTTAATTGAATCAAGCCAGGGTCTGTAGATGAGTTCTGCCTTTGCAACATGCACTCTCTCTACCTTTTCCCTATCAAATGTATTATGAGCAAGATTTTAAGGGGCCAAGATCTTAAGGCTGGTAGTATACTTATAGATTTGAGTGAAACTGTGTAATTGAAGATCTGTTAAAAAGAAAATGCTTGATGGATACTAGCAGCACCGTTATCTATTTTTTCTCCTTTATTTATTTTACCATGTTGGGAATGAGTGTTTTTTTTATTCATAAGTCCCAGATGAATATTTGCAAAAGGAGGGTAGGCTACCACATTCACATCTGGATGAAAGAATGTTCTCATTGTGTTATACTGTTAGGGTTTCAGCTGTAACAGTTAATCAGAAACAGTCAAAATGCCTTGCTCGTGGGTAACTCTCTTTGGAAAAAATCTCTTATTCACTTCACCTAGGTGATTTTAAAGCAACACTTCTTCACCCGTTGCAGAGAATGTGGTTGCCAGGCCTAGCCTGTAGCTTCCTGTAAAATCCACATTTTCCATTCAACAAAAAAAATCCTCCATCTGAAGTCTAGCTTAATATTCCTGTGTGCAGCTTCTATCCCATATTCAACCTCTGGCAAAACATTTGTCAACACTTGTATTGGAAATGGAAACACTGTTAAACTGTCTAAAATAGCTTGCTAGCCCTCTTTGGTGCCGATTATTCAATAGTTCAACAGATTATGTTGGCTTAACGTGGCTGGAGACATTGCTGGTCCCCTGGAGGCTAATGTTCCTGGGAGGAGAAAGAACATAGATCCTACATCTGTCCTTTAGCTTTTCTAATCTCTTTACATTTTCCTCTGCCTCCACCAGCTGTTTTCTGTCTTCTCGTCTTTGTTTCATTTTCCCTCTCTTTATGCATCCCGCAGTTTGTTAACCCTGTCGATAAACAGTCTTTCAACACCACAGTCACACTTCAACATTTGTCATGAGAGAGTGCTTCACATTTTACCCCCATGATCTCTGCGCCCTGGGGCCAATTCTGACACGGCTGCAGTTATTTGCTGTGGCAGGCGGGCAGTTTGGATGTGTCACCGTCATGGCACAGAGCACTATTGAGTTTGTGTGTGTCGGACACAGAGAAGGTATGGTTCGAGAGCCTGAGTAGGGCACAAGAGCTGAGAGACAGCGAGCCAGCGAAAAAAAGGGGAGTGAGGGCACTTCCCCTGAAAGGAAATCAAAGTTAAAAGAATGATAAAAGTGTGGTTTCCTGCCAGCTGGTTTGTGTTCTGTACAGAAATCCCATTCTTCCTCTCAGATTTTGCTGAGACAACAATCGCACCACTTCCTGTTTTGGTAACCGTGACATCTCTAACCTCATCTGTGGGACCGGCACACTGTTATATTTACCATAGGTAAACTTACAGCTGCTCTCAGATTAAAAGTTGAAATACAGTGATATGACAGTGGTAGCTCCAAGCTGCGTCATCAGCCATCTACTGACTTAGTGTCAGCTTATCCTAAATCAAAAGATACAATTTAGCTTCTTAGGTGAAGCTAAACTGACACTAAGTCTCATCTCAAACGGATTTTGCACCTCCTATCATCTGATTAGTCCTTCCTTTCACACTCAGACTAAGGGTGAATTGGTTTTCTCGATGACTCCATTTGCTTATTTTTTTTGAGGAATCTTATTGCTGTCACACTGCTGCACTAGCAAAAATGAAGGCTGGAGTTAATAAAAGAAAATAGCTGTTTGGGGCAGTTGCTCATCACATTGCTTTATGTAAGCTTGTCTTTGCTGCATGAGAAAAAACAGGTCACTGCTCTTCACCCTCTTTTATTTCCTGTATATCTTATAGTACCTTAGCATAAACCCCTTTAAATATGTTACCTTTCTACAGAATACCATCCCACTTCTACAGCAAAGACTACAGTATGTCAGGATATTTGAAAAACACACACTAAAGAAAGACCCAGCAGTTATTTGTACAGTAACAACACTTTGGCTTGTGTTCTTAACAAGACTACAGTGTTATGGGGGTCGGTAGCCATACACCGATGCCTCAGGAACTAGAACAGGATGGTTTGCCTTTCACTGAGGGAGGAGGGAGGGATCAGAGGGTCAAAGGTCAGATTTTCACTACAGCATGATGTCCTGTTAGCACACCAGGGCCAGAGGGTTTTGTTAGCTCATACTGAATGTGTAACGTCCTCTGGTAAATCACATCAGTATTTTCAAACCCCCTATATACTATACACATCCATCGTATATAGTGTGCAATATTACTGTTCCTTTGTATGTTTGAATGTATTCATTCTAGGGAATTTCCCCATACACTGACTAACAGTTAAATAATGTTGCTTTTTTTTTGTTGATTGATGCAAAGAGATGCAACCATTAGTCAATCTTTTAGTTGATAGACAGAAAATTAATCAACTTTTTTATAGTCACTTAATTGTTTCAGTTATTTTTCAAAGAAAAATGGCTAACTTTTTATGGTTCCAGTTTCTCAAATTATAGAATTGGCTGTATTTCCTGGTTTTACACACAACAAATTGTATATATTTAGGGTAGATAAGACATTTGAAGATGTAAAAATGTGATTTCACTGTTTTCTGATGTTTTACAGACCATTAATCCAGAAAATAATAATGGTTATTTTCAGCCCTAGGATGCAGCAGTTTGGGTTCAGAATGATAATGATGTGGTCCCTTTGGATCCTGTTTCTCTCTCATGACGTTGTATGAAACTTACATACTAAAGGAGTGATAGCCAAACCTCTTTTACAACTGAAAATACATCTAATTGGAATTTAAATAACCTGATTAAGCAACACATGAGGTGTTTACATTATTTAATACACCCACAGTTACCATAACCACGTGTCTCTCCACTTTAACTCAGTTGTAGCTGAGACAGGTAGAGGGTGAAAAGGACTTCAGACCGGTCTGGAGTTCCACACACCAAACCACCAGACTCATGCATTCTCACCCAACCAGCAACTAACTTTCATGCTTATCTCCGCTGGTCGATCGGTATGTTGTCGAACTAATTGCTCCTCGTAGCGGCACGACTCTTGTCACATGTGAGCAACAAAGATTCTTCCGTGATACGGCACAGACGGACAGAGAGGATGGACAACCAGACGGACAGGCAGGGACACTGTGAGGCTGCGAGTGCTGGCACACAGGACTGGGTTTGGTGTCAAGAGATCAGGGACTGACACTGCTGGCTTTGTGTTGTGCTTGAATGGGCACCTTAGGGAGAGACTGCGGTTCTGAATGGGCACCATTGGGAAAAGCCCAAGTGGTGGGAATGGAGGCTGGTAATTAAGGCAGTCATTGTATGTCTGTAGGATCTGGTAGACAGAGAGGTCAGGAAGGCAGGCCTGTATTGTTCCCCCAGCAGGGCCCTCACTGCATCGCAGTGGTGCGTCAGACTCAAGTATGTTTGGATAGATCCTTGGATCTTACAGAGAAAGAAAAAGTATTACAACAACAAACCACACAGGCGGTCCTATATAGTCTGCTTGTCTGTATGTAAACATATAGACTATAGGGGCCTCTTCTGTGGTTTTGATTTTGCAACTGTTTTTTTCCTCTCTCTTTATGTTTAAGTATCTTCAAGTCCTTCTCTGGCAGACTAGCCAGGACTCAGGGCTGTTTTAACCATAGATTTAGACACAGTTGTGGTCAATATGTGATGCCACAGGGGTGTGTGTGTATTTAGTAGAAGTGAGCCCAGTATAATGTAGCAGTGGTTAACTGTGTTTCATTTATTTTGCACAAATTAAAAATCAATCAAAGGAGATAAAAATAACGTAGTAATGAACAGGGAGAGAAAAACAACCAAATTATAACTAACTAACTGTGTATCTTATACATAAAAGTACACATTTGGAAAACAATAATATGTAATATGTTTTCGAAGTTGAAGTTTATTTTAAATAAAGGAGCCAAAAAAAGGGATTTGGATGAGGAACATGTTATTATGGGTTGTAGAAAAATATACTATGTTGCAGTATTAAAATTAAGGGTAAATTAACCCTTTACCACCTGTTTCACTTGCTGGATTGTAGTACTCTGTAGAACGTGCATGGACTACTGGTAAAACTTACATAAATATGAACATGCAATGTGTATCTATCAACTGATTAGACTTCTATAGAAGAATCTATAGAAGTAAATAGTTAAAGAATGAAGATATGAACTCTTGTTTACTGTAACATATCAGCATAGGAAATAAAATGATATAATTGGGCCACTGTATTGAGATGTTTTTGGCTTGAATGCAGCCATCCCAGTTCATAAGATATTAAGAGTTTCTTAATTATACTATTAGATTTACTTACTTTCTTACTGTCACAGACTTATGTTCTCTCCAACTCAAGTCTAATTGTAGGTCGTATTTTTTCACATAACTCATGTACTGCTTCTGTATCTTTAAAGTGAAAATAGATTTAAGTGACTGCCCCTTTACTTACTGTAAAAAAACAACAACCCTGCGTTTCATTTAGGAACTTTTTCTGTCCCTCCTCTCTATCTGTGTGTGCTGCCCTGTAGTATGTCGGGAAGTTTCTGGCAGGGATGAGGGCTGGGGGGGAGGTGCACCATGGGAATGTTTTTACTGGGTGACCCCTGATCTTCCTTCCAGTTGCAGCGAAGGCTCTGAAGGCCCTGCGCCTGTCTCTGCTCCAACACTCACTCAGTCAGGTTACCAAAGAGAGAGACTGAGAGTGAGTGGAGAATGTCCTGTAAACAGATAAGCCTTATCAGGGATGCTGGAGACATGCTGCATCAGACAGCTTTCTTCTTTAATATCATCCCCGCTGTGAAAAACAGATGTGGCCTCTACCTGTCAACATATTTTATTTTTGAGGAGTTATACAGAGAAAGAGCCTTTATAGCAAAGGCATTGAGAAACCATATAGGGCCATAGGTCCAATATAGCATTGACACCGAGTGACACTGAGATTAGTAACACACGTGTACTGTATATCTGGCAGAGTGACTTACATAAATATACATAACACACACACACACACACACACACACACACACACACACACACACACTCTCTCTCTCTCTCTCTCTCTCTCTCTCTCTCTCATAAACGCATCCACCCACGTACACACAACTACAGACATTACAGGAGCAGTAGTATGATCTTTCTGTGCCAGATGATAAGATGTTTTGTGCACCTCTGTATACTCCGGTCTGCCACCCAACCTGCTCTTGTCATTCATTGGCCTGGTAACCCAACGCTGCTGTGCAGCTGCACAGCTCATTGGGCTTAGTGGGACCGAGGCTAAGTCCAAGGCTAGGAGAGGGCAGGGGGGAAATTCACACCCACGGCCCCACTTAGTATTAGCCCTTAACGCCCTGTAAATATGGTAAGTGTAGGAGTATGGTTTACTTATCCAATGTCTGTGAAAAGAGACAGCTTCCACGTCAAACTGGTGCGTTGATGGAGCTGAGCTTCTTGGTTCATCCAGGAGAGATTCCACAGCTACGGGCCCAGTTGGCCCGTACTTGTGTTTTCTATGAATGAAGCATGAAGAGAGAAAAAGGATTCTGTCAAAAACATCAGCTTTAAAACAATAGAGTGTTATTGGTATGAAGCAAAACACCCACATGCTTGACTCTCAGGGGTATCCATCAGTCATCCAAGAACATGACACTGAGATCCGTGGCCGATTAGGGAAGCTGGGTTGTGGAAATCTAGGAATCTGGGAATAAGGTTTTGGCAAAGAGTGCGCTGGCATGGTGATATGCCTCTGCAGCTGTCTTGGATACGAATGACGTGGGTCTGTTACCGAGGAGAAAAATTTTGACATGCACATACGTATGCACATGTGCATGTATGGCATGTCCAATTGCATGCATGCATTGAAATTAACTAGGGCACCGGTCTGTTGGAGCACAATCAACATATTCTGGGGGGAAATTTACTTGAAAATAAATATCCTTTTATTATTTGGTTGGGCAAAATTAAACATAAGCGCATTAATTGTCATAACATTGAAATAAGCTGCTTACAACAACTCATAATACAAGACCTCCACCTCCAGTTTATCAAAACAACCAGAAATTGCAGGTCACCAAATTTCATTTGTAAGCAGTAACATTATTAAAGATGACTTAGCTGAGATTTGTTTTAATCTAAATCAACAGATCAGCATATTGTAACTCAATTCCATTTTTTTTTCACAGTAATTGAATGCTGTTGAAAATGTTTTACTTAACTAAGCCACAGACTGAAAATCTATTGTCAAAAGTCAAAAACACATGGATGTTATTGGGTTGTAAAAAGAAATAAAGCTAATCTTATTCAACTGATAAAAAATGTTCCTCTGGGGTATTTCTGCTGTGTTTGTGGGAAGTTGACAGTCTTTTACTTCTGCCATGTGTTTGTTTTATTACTGCAGAGGTGCAGCAATCCTGCCTATATATCTTTGCTCTTTGTTTTATTTGAAAGGGACAAATGCAAATAGAATTGAATCCATAACAATTTTATGATCCAGCATACTGTTCTTGTAAATGCACTTCAGCAGTTTCGCGGTGGGCATTGAGGACATTTAATAGCACAAAATACCTTTTTTGATAGTTTCTGGTACAGCCTCTTCACTTATCTACATGACTGACAGCTGTGGGATGTTTTATCTTTGGAACAGCTGTCTTGATTTGCCTTTCCCCTGTGTGATATCTCAGCATGTCAAAGAACAGACTAAACATAAGTGATATGCCCAGTACTGTTACGGGACTTCACTAGAGTCTGAGAAAATGTTAAACCTGGACACTCTCTTTGTTTCAAGATTCAAGAGCATTTTGTGTATGCTGTAGCTCAGTATCTGTCTCTTCCAGTAGAAACACACACATACAGTACATAGAACACACACACACACACACACACACACACACATTCACACAGTGTACTTACTCTGCCAAGCAGAGGCCATTTCCTAGAATGAACTATTTTGGCGTCTCCATGGAGCTGGAAATGGACTTGTGGTTATTCTTTAAAACAGTTGGAGTGGTTGTCCTCTTGAAATCCTCTCCCTGTATCACAGTGAGATAACAAACCCATTTATAAAGACTTGTGATCACGGCGGTTAAACCCAGGAACCCACAAGGGAAAAACTTGTAACCCTGAGTGTCTCTGCTCACTTAGAAATATTTAGCTTCAGGTCATTTTAAATACATTGCTGTACACCTTAAATAGACTGCAGTGGTGATATTTGTTGCACTATTTCAGGTTCATGTGGGTTTGTGACCCTTTTAGGAAGTGTTAAGATTAAAGCTTTCAAATAGCTGTGGATTTTATACTGAGATTGTTATGGTTTATTTCCACATAAAATATGTTTTACTTTTCTCTGTCCACTACTACTTTCTGCTGCTTCCGTCACATATTCCACACGAGAGAGGATATATGCAGCAAAATACTTAATGACAGCACAAATGCCTCATAGGCATATTTAGACCTGGAAACAACTGGGATGTACTATTGTGAGTAAACTGCTTTTTATAGGGTAATGAAATGTCAAGCACATATGAATAGCTCAAATAAAGAGCTTCTAGAATATGAAACCTTTTTTAAGAATAGCACCCTGACCCACATGGGTGCAGAGCAGGTTCAGACGAGTGAGTGACTGGCCAGTGATGGGGAATCTAGTGAGCTCATGTACCATTTGCTGACTAATATTAGGAAAAATAATTTGTCTCTGAGTCTATTTTATCAATACATGGAGACATTTGCATATGACAGATATACAGTTTACATGTTTAAGTGTTTTTAAAGTGTTTATTATATGTGTTTTTTATATGTTAATATACGTATTTTGCACCTTGTCATAGGAAAGTGTTACACTATAATGCCAGCCCTCTGTCTGTCACCACACTTACAAATAATGAGGTGACTGGATAACCTGTACATTTAAATAGCTTTAATTTAATTTAATTTTAATGAATAGCTCAGTAATATAGACTTCAGTGGACATGGGTGACACATTACATTTTACACTTGAAAATAAGCAGCAGTGTTAGACTGAGATTATTATCTACTAATGATGTGCACTGGCATTATCAGAGTATAATTCAGTATAGAGCTGAAACAATCAGTCAGGTAATGAATCAAAAGAAAACGATCATTTTTAAAGCAAATATGCCAAACATGCCACGTGTGCAGTATTTTCCTGCACAGTCTGAACCCATTATATCTACTAGCCACTAAAGCTTTTTAAGACAATGTGGTTTCAGTTATGATTTATTCATGTTGTATAACTTAGATGGGTTCTATCATCTGCCCTATTTATTTGATTTGTCAGAACAATTTATGACCTCGGGGTTATACTGTCTGTGTCTATGTGAGAAAATGTTTGTATTAAAGTTGTGTCTTTAGGATAAATGTGTGCATGCAGGCGCACAGATTGGCGATACAAGTGCCAGTGTGTGCTCAAACCCAAGTGTGTGTGATTGAGGCTATGTGCAGTACATGATTGTGTAATTCTGTGGTTTATATTTAGAGACAACTGTACAAGATAAGAATGCTTATCTCAGCAGTTGTAGATGTGGAGCTGTGAAGCAACTGAAGGAATACGAGTTGGTTATGCACCACAGTGATCTCCGCCGTCACGGCCAACATACTTCACTGTTGTCTCAAACATTTAACTAAATATATAGCCCGATACCCACACGTGCACTCTTTGTTGAGTAACTGAGAATACTGTAAGAAGAACATTATGGATTAATGGATAATTCTAAAATGCATGTGCAAAGTCAAAACCACATTGATGGTGAAGACATCGATATTCACTTAACAGGCTTTCTTTTCTGCTGTAACAGGTTGGAGACACAACTGCAAAACCCCGCTGTCCTCTGTGGTGTGTTTACAAGCAGCAGAGAGTTTGCTTAAGTGTGAGGTTCAGTGTTTCAGAGCTCCATGAACCACATCTTGGAGCTTTCAGCTGTACTGAAAAAGACCAAACCACATGATTAATAGATATATGGTTACGGAAACACTATTATGAAAAGTTCAGGAAATATTTCCCTGTCGTGTCTCGGAGTAGGATCAGGCATGATTGACGCTTTGATCTTTTTTGATGTTTCACAGAGGAGAGCCAGTTCTCAGGTTGAAACCACATCCAGGTTCCTGCCTCTCCCCCTTGTAGCATTCATCAGACCGCTACGGCTAGCACGCTAACTGAAACCACATTAAAGCAATTAGAAGTCTTATCAGAAATGCTACGGTTAATGAGCAAACCAAACAAAAACTCCAAAAGACTCAAAGCTAACATTGTGGACTGAACCCCATCCGCTTTATCTGTAAATCTATCTCTTTCTGAACGGCAGCCAAACCAAATAGAGATCCTAAGATGAGGACACGAGAGCAGACACAGATATGCGCACGGACACACCCGTGCACACTCACACGCACACGGAAATGCAACACACACAGGTTTTCAGGGCCGTTTTGGTGTTCTTGTGTTGCTCTCTTGAGTGATGTCCTGGGGGATGCGGAGAGGCAGAGCGGGGCCTGAGCTCCTCCGCTGCTCCTTTGTTTACACTGATGGTTTCCAGATGCTAGCTAGTGATCGGAGCACTACGGAACGCTGGGGGAGCAGCCCAGCAGTTTGGGGCTTGAGCCAGGAGGCCAGGATTAAGGCAGCTCTATCTGGGATACTTGAAAAACACAGCTTTGCTTTGTAATAACTTTGCAATTGTTTCCAAAGGCTGAGAGAGTTTGAGAAAAGTGATTATGAATTATCCTTTTTGCACATGGTGATTGGTGATGTTGAAGTGTCACAAACGTCCTCAGTAATTGGGGGGCGACGCATGCAATGCACAGTGACGTCTAAGGTCATTAAGTGTAATTATTAGTCACAAAATGTGGACTCAGATTAATTGCATCTGATTGTAATTAACATATTTGTTTTGCTCAGTAATTTGATTGTATGTCTCTTTAAACAGGCTCCAGCATGGGCAGCACGAGTACATTGTCTGTTTCTTCTACAGAACCCTGTTTGGGGGAGATTGTTTTTATAAACTGAGGTGCATTGTGCTCGAGCGAGGGCAAATTTATCACTTTAGCAGCACACCTGTTCCTCCCGTCACTTTCAGCCTCAGCCACTTTTCTTTACAGGCATTAGAAAGGAGACAGCTGCACCAGCAAAGGAGCCGCCCAGAGAGAGAGAGTGAGAGAGAGGTGAGAAAGATGGCAGCGAAAAAGAGAGACGCACAAGAAAACAGTGGCTGTATTTAGAGCGTGTAGTGCATGGTGGGATTGATAAATAGTCCCCATAATGCACCTGGCTGAGGTTCTGGCACAGGGATGGGGCTGTTTAGTCCAGCAGCGGAAACAGCGAATAAAAAAAATGCTTGTTCTGTGTGCAGTGAGACACAGCTGAGGTGGTGACAGTGTCATTCTTGTGAGAGGCTTGAAGCAGTGGCCATCTGCACGCCTCTCACTTGGCCCTCAGTTTTGACTAACAGGGCGAAGACTGCATCCTCAGATCTTTATTCTTTAGTTGCTGTGATGTCAGATAACGTGGGTAGTGATGGTCAAGGGTACAATGATTTATCAAAGGAGACAAAAACTCCTCCTAAATAGAGAGCATTTTTGTTTTCTTTGTTTTTAGAGGTGCCATGTGGATAATACACTTAGGAAAATGTAACGTGTGAAAGTATGTGACTTCTTCTTACTTTTTTTCCTATTTCTCTGGACGTATTTTCATGTTCCAGATCTGAATTGCCTTGGTGTGGTCAACCCAAACCAAACTGTGCACTAAGAATTGTTGTGCAAGTATTATTTGCCCCAAGTGACCCGACAAAGTTTTCTGCTCCTTCTGGTGTGGTCGGACAAACAACCTCAGGCTTTTCCTTTTACAGTGTACTGAATTATGCTGTGACTCACTGACCTGTCTGGGGCTCACTGATCATGTAACTCTATGGTGCGGTGATGGGAACATCAAATCATGCCGAAGAATCTCACATTATCATAAAGAACATCGAGTCTCTGTACTCTGCTTTGAGTACGAGCCTCGTCATTTTCCCTTTCGGATGTTTAGGTTTATTTGAAGACATTTCAAATACTCAAAGACTCCGTATTATTCATATATAGCTGTGCTGCATTTGCCAACGGAGACCCTGCTCTCCAAATCCAGACCAGTAAAGTGGTTGCATACAGTTACCACCAACAATTTTCCAAAGCCTCACTGTTGTTTTACCCAACAAATCCCTTGATTTCCCATAGAAGTGGACAAACCACCAAATGGCATGTGACATTTGCATAAAAACCCAAGCTTTACTGTATTGTCAGTGCTGTCTCCTCGAATTTGTTGTTTATGGACTGACTGTGGGCAATATGTGGAGCCCAAACCCACTGTAGGTAGATGTCTCCTCTAATATGTCGAGAAAGTATGAAATCCCATATCCCCAACCTTGAAAGTCTTTTAGAATGTTTTCTCTTAACGTTTGGTTTGGAAGGGACATCTAATATTAAACCAAGGCTAACCTATCCAATTGCTAGAGACAGAGGATTAAGGGTTCAGGTTTTTGAGGCAAGTGTCTGAGAGTATACAGTCTGGTGTCTGTCCACTGGTCATTACTCTTTGTCTGGAATGTAAGATCAACACAAAGGCAAGATCACCTTTAGGCCCCAGACAGTGGTCTGGACCACATTTTCCCAGTGGTCAGTAATAGACTTATTTTCGTGATTTACACTGGAGCACAATGTCAAGATGGTTATGTAGCAGAATGATATTCAAACTGCAGTTTCAGAGTCAGATTCTTTGACTGCATACCTTTCAATCAATTTCACGGTGTTAGCTGAATTACCCTGAAATTTAAAGACATCACAGTGGGTGCTGTCTAGACCAGGATCGCGCACTTAAACACACCTATTCATATTCAGTAATCTACCTGCACTAGCGCACATGCTTCAAATTCCTAATATTGTTCTGTTTGTATAACATATGTGTCTTTAAAATCGACCCCCCCAGAGAACTGTCTCCGCATTCCTCCACATGATAATGAGTCCAATCCACTGTAGTTGTGGCCAGAGCTGCAGTGGTTAGTTAACACTGTTTTATCCCCCACCTCTCTCCCTCCCTACCTCTCTCTCTCTCTCTCTCACACTCTTTCCCTCTGCCTCTCTCTCTCTCTCTCTGAAATGTATAGCCTAATTGAAAACAGAGCAGCGATTTTACGACGGCTCTCAGTGTTTCTCGTGTTCTGCCCCTATGGAGGCCATCTGCTTTGGATTTAGATTTCCTCCTCCTTCTCTCTCTTTCTCTCAGTTTCCCCTTCCCTCTCTCCACCCTTCTGAGAGGGGCTGATTGGAGGGTCTCTCCACAGTTGGCTCGGGCAACCGTGGGGTTTGTGGTATTTGTCCACTTTACTTTCTCTCCTTGTGTTTGTTTGATTCTAGAGCAGCAGGTTTTTTAGACTGCCTTCATTACGGGATCCTCAATGAGCAGGAGGCTGCTTCTCGTCCAACTTCGACCTTAATTCCTTCTCAGTCTTAATAAGCTTTCTCCTGTTTCTGTTCATCTTGTTTTCTTGTTTCTCATTTTTGTCTACTTTGTCTTACTGTCTCTTGCGCAGCTCTGTTTATACTATTTAATGCAGTTTGTGAGCTCATTAATCCTGCAGTGTAAGCCAAAGAATGATCTGTGTCCTTGTAGCAGGGCTAAACTCGTGAGTGGGAGTAGGGCAGGAAATTGTGTGCCGAGATTTTCCAGTTTTGTCTCAAGAGTGTATGAAAACCTGTGGATGTGGAATTTCTTGAGAGTTTATGTGTCTGTGTGTGTGTGCATTTGTGTCTGGGTGTTAGGGCAGAGGGACAAGAGGAGATAGAGGCATTGTGTGTGGTCATGTTTTGCGTAGAGATTGCATCAGTGAATGTGTGTATCACATGTGTATATGCTTCATTTAACAGTTCACTGACCCCGTAGTATGTGAGCATGTGTTTGTGTGATATGATGACTCCCTGCTGTGATCTGGACCAAAGGAGGATGTGGTCACTAGCTGTGATTATGGAGCCACACTGTCTTCTCTATGGACACTGTCCTCTACACACACACACACACACACACACACACACACACACACACACACACACACACACACACACACACACACTGACCCTTATCTCAACACACGGGGCTCTAGCCTCTGGGACACAAACAAACATTGACTCAGTGCAAGCCGGCCCTGTCAAAGTGATATGACAAACACAGCCCGCCATCTCCTGGCCCAGACAACATCAACCGATTTACTTTTTCAAAGCTTTGCTTACACTGTACAGACACCTAAAATGCCCTAAATGGCTCAGATATGTCCACTTAGCTCTCACTCTGGCACGAGCTTGAATGGCTTTATTTGTAGAGTGCGAAGGAAAACAAAACACATCCTCCTGTGCAGGCTCATCTCCAGAGCATTGTGTGGTGTGATGACGCAGTTCCATTAAATTAGTCATTGTACCGTGTGTATTGTGAATGGTTTGTAAATGTTGCTTTAAAGGCAGCAAAGCGTGGTTATTTTCCTGGAAATCAAGCCACACTAAAACATTTACTCAGTCATTCTAGTGTTTACAGCTGAGGGTTGTGATTTGTAATCCACTGACTGCACCAATGTAAATGGAAGGACAAGCCTTGTATGTATGTGATGAAACCCAAAGCTTCCTGCGTTAGCTGCTTCTATGAATCTAGCTGCCATATTTCTCAGCCTGCCTCTGACATTCATTCCCATGTGTTTGGGTGTCCATTGGAATGTGCCTGGACTGTGGCTGTAAAGTTTATGACTTCAGAACCAAAACTTGTTCTTCATCTAAGACCTCCATGAGAGGCAACATGTTGGCCTTCCCACAATGGGAGTATAATACTCCAGTTTATAACTCTAAATGTCAAAATATGTTCTGAGTTACTTTGCAGTTGTGTGTGCTGTATGTAAGGCAGAGGGGATATATTTGATAGAAGAAATTGGTTCATCCAAGGCCTTTTCAGGTTTTTGGTGAATTTTTATCAAGTTATTGTCAATATTAATAATGTATTAGATGCAATGTGATGTCATTCAGAAGTAATACACGTAATTACCATCTAAGGTTGCAACTAATGATTATCTTAATTATTAATTAATCTAATGTCTATTTTTCAATTCATTGTTTAATCTAGTGTCAGATAATGATAAATGCATTTTGTAGATTCAAAGAGCCATAAAAGGACGTTTTTCCTCGTCACTGTCGCCAAATACTTGCTCATGGTGGGAATTGTTGGGTCTGTGTAAATAGTTTTATAAGGAGTACAGTCTATACCTGCTCTTTTTTGAAAAGTTTCCTTCTGTTATGATTTGGCACCATACAAATAAAATTGTATTAAATTTAATTTGAATTGCATGTTTTATCTGACCGTCAGTCGTAAACCCAAAGACATTCAAATTACTATCATAGAAGACAAGGAAAAGCTTCAAATTCTCAAATAGTTTTTATAAAAAAAGGACTATAACGATTGATCGATTTTCAAAATAGTTATTCATTACAACAGATGAATGGAAAAATCTAATTCCTTCAGCCCTACATTTATATATACACCTTTCTTATATTTGAAAACTGTATTAACCTCCTTAGGACGCAGCTGACCAACCTAATCGTCAACATTACATCTACTTTTGGATTAGACATATAATCCATTTTCTGTGTGCACGTTAGCAGCATCTTCAAATTGATTGCAAAGGGTGGATCGAATCTGAAAGTACTCAGCTGTAGACGGAGCATGACACACAACCAAAGGCCAAGGCCAGACTCTGGAAACAGCATGGAGTGGAAGAGGAATGGTCATGAGGAGGATGAGTGCTGTTTCTGTCCTGCTGAGTCCTGGCTGCAGTATCTGGGAGAGATTTTTTACATTTGAACAAACAGCTGTCACAGGAAATTTGACTATGTTCATATTTCCAAATGAATAACGAGGGTTAAGGTTAGACCTCCTGGGTAGTACACCTGGTACTCTCATCATAGTTTATTTTTAAATTTCAAAATAGTCAGTTTTATTTTATTTGATAAAATAGTGGTTAGTCTCCCAGCAGCACAAACCTAGAAAGTGCTGTATTTTGGCATTCTTAAGAGTGAGAATGGCAGCCTGTTTGTAGTTACGTCATATTAACTATATCACTTGTAGGAGAGCATCCAAACAAAATGTTGCCATGGCATTGTCTTTGAGATTGCCCACTGATTGCATCAAGACAACCCTGTCAGTGTGTATAGACCAGTGTACTGCAGGCCAGCAGAAGTCAGATTTTCCAGCCTGCGTGCTGTCACAGTGGGAGATGCGAAGCTGACAGTGGGGGTTGAGATCATGCTGTTGAGGGGCCAGATTGAAGCACAGCCGCTCATACTTAGGGTTGGCTTGCCGGTGCTGATGCAAAGTGCTGACGTCTATTAGGGCAGAGCCAGATGCTGCTGATTAAAGTTCCTATTACTCACACACAGGCCGGGACAGGGACCAGGGATACAGATTGTACCCCTCCTCTCACTCTCACTGCCCTGTGCCCCCAACACCCCCCCGAAATCTTAAAGTGATTGTGCAAATAATCTGCAGTCTTGAAGGGGAACCAGGAGTGGACTGGCCAGGTCTAATTTCACTTCGAACGCAGATCATTTCCTAACCTTCTGGAAAGCTGCCATCAGTTGCATGCTGTGCATTGAAATTATTTCTGTCATATCAGAATTCCATCTTTGCATGAAAGCGTTTTTAAAGTTTGAGATAATGCAACACAATCCTTCCTTGGTACTCCATTTAAAATGTTTGTCTTCCAAATGGAAAGATTTTGTGTACCAAAATAACTAAGCAAGTTCTGGGATGATTGTTTCTGTTTTTTTATTTTTTGATGATGGAGCTTCAAATTGAGAATGACAAGCTCTGACAAACTTGCTAATCAGTGTACATTTGGGTTTCTTTTGGCAGCATAGAGAACAGTTTGTCTTTTGATTTATCCTTTTGATGACATCAGCAGTACATTTGTTTGTGACATGCTTTTAAGAGAAAACTCTTTTCCCCCAATGCTGTTATAGTGGTCTAAATAAAGTTGCCAACATGAAGTCATTGGAGCGGCTCCTCCCAACAGTATTGCCCTCAGGCTAGTGCTTTTACATGGCTGACTGACTGTTTGTAATCATCTCCCTCATGAGAATCAGAGGAGTAATTTAACACAGCTGTAATGGAAGTAAATGTCAATTACACAACTAGATATTGTGCCAAAACTGTGTGTAGGAGTGTGCTGTATGATGAAGTTGGATGGTTTAGCACGACAAGGATGGACACACCCTGCTGTCAAAGCTCATCGTCAATTTTCGTCCAGTTAAACGCAAGATGCTCTTGTCATTCTGAACTCCCTGCACAACACTGCATTCCTAAAGCTTTTATTTGAATGGTCAAGAATGTAAAAGTAATGAGTTTCCTACATGTGCATACATTTTATTCACCATGCTTTGCTCTTTACAGGCCAGACCCAAAGGTGAAGGGCTGACACCCTACCAGGGGAAGAAGAGATGCTTTGGAGAGTACAAGTGCCCTAAGTGCAAGAGAAAGTGGATGAGTGGCAACTCCTGGGCCAACATGGGACAAGAATGTATCAAATGCCACATAAACGTCTATCCACACAAACAGGTACTGCGACCTATAGTATGAGATTCACTTTCTGACAACTTGCATTAATGTCTTGAAGTAAAAAACAATAGTCGTGCACTTTGTTTAAGTGGTAGATTGATCCGTCTCAACCAAAGCGAACAGATTCCAGACTCTGGTTTGCATGGCTGCGTATTGTCTTGAGGATATTCCAGATGGCCTCATTAAAATAAAATAAAAATCATACCACTAACAATTACTTTTGCCTCTTTGGTAATAAACCAGCACTGAATAAACTAATTACATTTCCTGACTGATAAAAGTTTGGGATTATTTACTGAATGTCATCAAATCTTAAAGCAAATATTTCTTTATTAATGGCTCACAGACGCAAAGTAACTCCAGGGTAATTGAGGCAGAAATTCCTCTCACATGTAATAATACGAAAAAGTGAAATCATATAAACCTAGATGCTGTGGAGTGTTTTTCCGAACAGCAAACACTCAGAGGGAATTAACGTGCTGGTGAGCTGTCTGTTCAGCTTAACATTGAACATTTTCCTCACAGCCTGTTGACTAAAGAGATGGATCGCCTGAGAAAGAATCTGCTCTGTTTTCTCCAGCTACAGATATATTTATCCTCGACACTTCATCTTTTAATATTTATGCTTTTCCACATTCTTCCAATTCCACTTCCTGAAATAAAATTGGGATTACCGTTTGAGGCCCTGTTCGTTCTCTAAATACCACGGCTGACCATGCTCCGCTCTGTTAACACTTACATAAAATGAAGCAGGAAAGGCACACTGCTCAACAGATTTACCCAAACTTTCTGGCAAGGAGTCACAACATTCCCAGACAATGGAAAGTTAAAGCATCATGTATTCCAAATCTTTTCTTTATTCATTTGCATCTTCATCAGCGTGGGATCTTAACCAAGTACATTAACTATAACCTTAAAAGTTGCCGGTACTTCAGTATTTCCATGGTGCTCACTGGTGAGAAAAACCCCACTCTTCTCTGCCTCTGTGTCCTGTGGCAAAGCTACACACAGGCAAGCAAATTCCTTGCATTTGCAGTGTCACCCACTTAACATATTTCCCCCTTGTCAGCATTTGAAATGGACCACTAACCTCCGTGTCCTCGAGTATCAAAGAGTTCAGCCTCTCAGCACAGCTCCTTCCATCCCTGCGGATTCCCATAAATAACCCGAATATGTATTTTCCCATCCACATTCATAAAATATTTGTCCGCAATGTGGCTGAAGTATATATGCACAATTTTTTGTTGTGACAGTGCTGACCTTTGAGGGAACGGAGCATCCAAAATGGAGGAAGCTAACGTAGCTTAGATAGTAATTATAAATTCCTCCACAAATGAAGAATGGTCATGAGACAGGAGTCGGCAGGACAAATATTTGAATAAACTATATAAACTTATTGCCCCTTAAGTGACCGACAAACAAGCAAAATTACAGTTAAAACTATTTAAACAAACAACTGCTTGCTAGTTCAGAGAGCTTTTTCCCTCCTTCAGTGACTCTTTATTGAATGAAATGATGTACAATCCTAAGAAGAATGTCAATGTCACAGTACAGACATAATAGAAAGAAGCTTTGAGAGCTATTGTTACTAACCAGCACTAACATGTTCCTGGTGTGCTAGTGTATTTTCCGTTAATTCACCAGTATTTACAGTAGGTGACTAACTAGGGTTTTTTTTCCCCCTGGTTTCACCTCTCAGGTTATATAGACACTGCCCTAACGTTATGTAAAATATTATTATTTACAAGATTCACATGACCCTACAATTGGAACATCAATGAAAGCTATATTTTATTGCATTTTTAATTTATTGTATTTTCACGTGGTGCAGTTATTTCATATGTTATATGGGTGGTACATTAATAATACTGAAATTTAGGTCACATTTCTAGTTATTTTGTTAGACAAACAAAGATTTTTAACATAAATAATTCACAATATTTATAAGGTAAAAATTGCATTCACACATATATTTTTGTTGTTGTTGAACACAAACCCCTACACCTACAACCTACCTACAACCCCCATAACCTCAGATGCCCTTGATTCAGACAAACAAAAGCTTAATGTGATTCCTGTTTCTATGCCAAACTCAAATAAACCCAAATACAAGTTAATTATCGCTGTGGGGGAGCTTTTTCTTTTCACCTCCTCCAAATAAAAGGCGCTCAGACTCCCTTGAGTTTCTTGGTCAAGGACACTTCAACAGGGAAGATGCCTGCAGCACAGGGACCTGAACCCAGTTCATTCTAACCACTGAGGGGACCCCATAAAATATACATCAGATTTTCCAGCTTTCCTCAAGGACCTAATGTCTTTGACGCACCGATAGTAAAGTCTCGATACTTCCTGGCAGACTCATTAGCGGACGACTGAAATATCTCCTTGTAGTGACCCATGGTAACCTAGTTTCCTTTAGTTAGACCACTTGGAATAAATAGTGAATTAAAAAGCTAACAAGAAAAGAACAATAGATGAGAAATAAAATTTTCCAGACTGGTTGTTAAAATAACCTCCAAACTTGCTGGCCCAGAAAGATTCCCTTTGTCCTCAATAATGATTCCAAGAAAGTCATTGCCGTAGCAGTTTGCTGATATTTCCATACAGGTCATCATGATCAAATGCATACTGGATCTTTTTCTTTAATACCAGGTTGTTAAAGTGTACTGCAAGTTTCCAGAGCTGATGGTGCGTTGCCATATCTCTGCAACTAATTGTGTTCAGTACATGCCTGGTCTGTGAAGAATATGGGAGTAATGCTGGCGGCCAAAGTAGTTAGGCATATTGCTGAGTTGAATCTGGTGCCAAATCAACTGCTTGCAAAACTCAAGAGTTTTATGCCGTGTGTGCTGCTTAGTTTGCCTTCTTCAGTGTTTAATATGACTCATTATTGGTCCTCTGTTTCTATCCTCAGCGCCCGTTAGAGAAGCCGGATGGCCTGGATGTTTCTGACCAGAGTAAGGAGCACCCGCAACACCTGTGCGAGAAATGTAAAGTCCTGGGATACTACTGCCGCCGTGTGCAATAATCATCTTTATTCAGAGTCAGAGAGCAACAGTTGTGTCCCAAGTCCTGTTGCTCATCCTCCATCAAGGCTGTTAACTTCATCCCTTGCCTTGCCCTGCCCAGGTTTCCCACATCCCCGCCCTGCAAGCAACATGGCGTCCTTTCCTCCTCACGACTTCCCTTCCTCCTCTCAGAAGCCTCACATATAGACGGTAGCTCTAACCTTCTCTTCTTTTTGTCCCTCTTCTCAACCACCAGTGGAACACAGATTTTTAGTTATTATGCTTATTTTTGTTTTAGTGACAGTATTGAAGATTACATCCAGGAATGAGAGGAACGTGTTAACTTAGGATCAATATTTATCTCTCAAAGTGCTCTTCATCAAAAGCAAAAAAAAATTGCCAACATCAGTGACTTTTTTATGCCTCATGCAGAAACCACATAACCCCATTGATCCAAACTCGATGTTAAACAACAGCTAATCGTTGTATTGAGGAATTAGCACCAGGCATATATTTCATTGGTGTCACTGACAGTATTGGTCTCAATAGATTACCTCGCCTAGGGGTTTGTTGGCTTTGTGTTTACAGCCTTCCATTTCCCTGCCAAGTGTAGTGTGTGGTAATGTGATGAACATTTAACCAAGGCCTCTCATGACGGTATAATGTATACGAGGCCTCTGATGTCTTGCCGTATTAGGGTCAGCAGCACATCTTATTAACTGTGAATTAACCGAGGGACAATGTGCCATACATCCCTAGCTTACATTTGGCCTATTTATTTTCTTGTCGTCTAGTGTGCAATTTGAATTTTAACTGGGACATAAAGAAATGTCTTTTGTATGTTTGTATATCACATTATTGTGTAATTGCTTCCACGTGTCTTTAGAAACTACTGTAGGTTCAGTTGCGTAGAGTCGCTCCTCGTTTAGATTTAGTGCGTCACTAACAGATAAGGTTTCATTCTCCCTCTGTAGAGTATTTTTGTCGCCACACAAATTCACAATTATCTTGTGGTATAGCTTTTAGATAGGTAAGTTGTGTTCATTTCGAAACACAAGACTGTCAACTGAGAAGGAGCTGTAGGAAAACAACAGTAGTTTCAGTACCAATGATCTTGCCATCCACAATGTTTCTTGCCAGTGTTGAATATTATATTTTTCAAAGCAATCGAAAATATGAACTGCTTTCCAAAATTTGATTAGCATTATGAAACAGGATTGTACTGTTCACATGTAAAGCCTGGTTGGATTTTAACCACAAAACAGTCAAACTCAAAGGAGATGTTTGAAAGAGATTCAGAAAGATATTTGAGTTCACATTTAGTGCCAGTTGATGCCTCGTAGCCTTAGTGGAGTCAGTGGAGCTAAATGGAAACTTATCCAAGGGCTTGCACCCTTCAAAACTATGTCCAAAGGCTGATTGCAGTGTAAAGAGAGTCTAGAGAGAGGTGAAGCTTTGGAGAATGATTTTTAGGTTGTTTGAGAGAAACAATAAGATTTAATATAGAAGAAGGTGATGCTGAAGATTCAAGGATATATTGAAAGTTATGATGAATTAAGTGTACACTTATATTCATTTTCTGTGAACATAAGTGCCTACTATTATAAACCAATGTCTTTAAAGAAAGAGAAGTACACATCCTGTTTACATATATCACTGTGCAGACCTAAAGCACTACAGAAGAAATTAATGTAGTTCTAACTTATAGAAACCTGCCTTATAAGGAACCTTGTTATAAGAATTGTGAACTATTTTATATGTACTGTATTTCTAGCCTTATAAAAGCTGGTTGACTATATTTTATACTGTAACATACTGTATGTGCCTTAAAAAGATTCAAATCATTCTGAAGTATCAGGACATGGAGGCCATTTGAAATTGGGAAAAGACATGTGCAGAGTTGGAGCAGTAATATGTGCATGTGGTAACTGTGATGCATAGTAAGTTTAATGCAGGTTCAAGATGTGACAAAGGACAAGAAAATGATACAGTTCCTCTATTAGCAGTTTGAACTGGCATGGTGGGTGTTCGCTTCAATGCAGTTTGCTGGGTTGGAGGCACAGGCTGAAACAGCATTTCCAGCTGGCAATAACAATCGTACTGTGGTCTGTTGTCATGGAATATCAACAAAGATGTTATTTCTTAGTCGATCCTCACAACAGAACAGAGTCGCACATGAAACTGTGGACCTCACTCTTTGTTTTTTTTTAATCTATTGTCGTTGTGTTTATCCAAGGAACCCTGGGTTTTGTCAAAAAATATACATGTTCACTTGCCTTAGTGGGAGAGTTTTCAGTGGCCGATAATGGTACCGCACACTTTAGGGAAATTTAGCTAAATTCCGTCTGTAAACTCAAAGGGGCACTCCAGTGATTCAGTGTTGCAGTTCCACACAGTGAGAGACTTGCATGAGACACTAAAGAATGGTCTTTACTTTTAGTAATGCAGCTCAAGCTCCAAAAACGCTGGATCATTAATTTCCCATAATGCAACTCAATAACATCTTTCAGTAGAATTCCCCAGCCTATTAAATGCCACATCTTTCAAACTCTACATCAAACGTTTGTAACACTGGCTTTTTGGTATTTTTCTCAGACTTGACAAACCTCCTCCAGAGCTACAGAAGACATTATACAACTGTTTTCACAGTCCGAAAAGTATTCACTATCACGGGTAAACTGAACTTCAAGAGTAAAATTGATGGAGTGCCCCTTTAAAAGAAGGAATTGGCTGATGTGCATCTATATTACCACAAGTTAAAGCTAAGCCGAATGAAAGATTCTCCTTTCAGCCTGTTACTGTTGGGAACAATCCATTTTTCTTAATGTTAACATCATCTTTCTTTTGCTCCGTGTGATGACACGAACCTAACAGGTCTTTACATCTGAACCTTATTGTGACATCACACCATGTGGCTGTAGTGAGAGGAATAGATACCAATGATGCCTTATGAACTAACCTCATACACAGGTAACAGTGTTATTGTGATTCAGAGTTCTGGCAGAAGAGATATGAGAAATCCTGTTAGAGAGTTTGATTCCGCCCAGAGACATGTTATGAGGAGGCCATTTTAAATGGCAAATCAAGAGCCAATGGAAGCAGTTGATACAATACATTTGCAAAAAAAAAAAAAAAGAAATCTCTGCTTTCAGACGTAATGTCTTGAATTACATATACTTGACTTTTCTAGTACCTTTGCAGTTCAAATTTGTTATTTTCTATGAATGAGATGTGTATTTTGGAACACTTAATAGATGTTGAAAATTTTAAAGCAATCTGCAAAAACTCTAGAGTTATTTCCCTGACAAAGATAAGACTGTTTTATGTATATATTTGATGGCCATTGTTTTCAAGGATAGTAGCTCTTTTAAAGTGTTATGCAATATTGAAGCTTTTTTGTGTGAAGAAGGGCCTATTGCTGAGAAATAAACAAAGCTGGGAGTTTTTTTCTTTATGTTTTACAATAATCTGAGGGGTTATCCTGCAGAAATATTTATGGAAAGATTTTTTACAACACTTTTTGTATAGAATATGCAACAAAGTTACACTAAGAAGGAAATATTGATGTCTACATAGAATATTATAAAAAAAAAAGCTGGTACATAATTAATACCCTTTCTCAACTATAAGCCATTGTATTTTTGTGTTTTGTTTTATGATGTTATCAGTGTTGAATAACCCACGTTATTCACTTTGCTGTGTGTAACTAATTATGAGCTGCCATTTACATCCATACAGTCGCATGTATTCATTTTGTAAACAATATTATGAAGATATATTGTGTTAACATGCAGAAATCTTTTTTTTTTTTCTTAATTAGTGACGGATACTCACCACTGTATAAGCACATTAAACTGTGAGATGTAGTTTGCTTAAAGCAGCAATGACAAGAAACTATTATAAAATGTTACCGTGTTATTAGTAGTTTAGGGAGTGTATACTTTTGTCAAGAAAGCGTGTGTGACAAAGAACTGTTTTAGAGTTTGCATGTGCATGCGTTTGGTTTTGAATGAAATATTATTTTGTGCAATGTATTACTTATTTAAATTACAGTAGTTTGCTACAGTACATATTGTTTTTAACATTATCAGCAACTTCTGATTGTTATTAGTCCTGAAGTATTTCATTTACCGCTAGTGTAGCCTCTACGAATAATACATATTTACTGAATGTAATGTGTTAACACTTATGTGGTCAATTTGGAAAGTTGTGTTTGTATTCTTTACTGTCTGTATCACTTGAGATGTTTGTAATGCAATATTGCAATAATGTAATATTTGAATTGGACAGAACACAGGCGTGAGGTAGGGAAGACAATGATTTTGGGAAACAAGGACAGTCATGGTTTCGAGAGTAGACCACAGGTCTGTTTTTCATGTCCATGAAACGGCATTCCAAAATGTGCCTTATTTGTTAGTTGGGAAAACATTTTAGTGCTATAGTGCTGTCGAGAGTTTGATGAATAAAAGTCATATTGAGTTAGAACTGCTTGGATTATGTGGTTTCATTTGTTTGGGCCCTCTGCTGAATTGTTGTTACCAGTAACTGGGAGGTGTTCACTCTGGAGTTTGATTTCAGCCAAAAACAACACATTGTTTTCTGAGAGCTCCTGTCTGTATAATATTCATTACAGAGTACATGTTTTCATCGTCACACTGCACTGTGTCTTTCAGTGCAAGCTCGAAGTCTTATGCAAGACTGGAGCATATAGATCACGATAAAGAGGCTTCTTTAATGGATTATTCATGGTGGTTGTGTAATGCAGAAGGCAGAGACTCGTAAAACTTTTTTTTCACTTTCCGTGAAAGTGCTGAAAGACAACAGACACATCGAGCTGACAGGTCTTGATTTCCACACTCCGAGTCAAACTGTGGACAGGAAAACCAAAACACACAAAAAAAGGACACCCACTGACATGGGTGCTGTGTGATAAATGTGGACATTTACAGCAGAAGAACCAGCTTGTACCAGTTGTAAAGATGTCATTGTTTTGCATGTGTATTAAATGTTGGCCACAGCACCGCCGTCTTTTGAGCCAAGTTTCCATGCACAATATTGGACGTGCATTCCAAATAACTAAAACTAAACCAGAGGGTGGGGACCCAAATTATATCAAGTTTGTTACAACATCTCTAGCTCAAACAGAGTGAGAGCTGAAAAGTCTCTATAGCAACAATGTAATCTGAGAATTCAAACAAACGGTGGAAGGTCAGCACGCATATGGTTTCATTTAGGGGCAAGAGCTGCTTTTTCACGTCGCTTCATTATTTACTTTCATAAAGTATTAGCTCGATAAGCAGCACCACCCAGTCTCTGGTTTTCAGACGTGTCCTGGCCTCCTTCTCTCTCGCTTCTCCGCCAGACGCTCTGCTCTTCAAGTGAAGAGGAAGAGCAGCCCACATACAAGCTGAAGACATTTTCAGGTTCCTTTATGGCTCCAGCAGATTGAATCATGTGCATTCACCGTGTCCAATGAGGCTATAGCCCACAGGTCTATCATCTGTCAACTGCATTCATGTGATATTTCAGCTCCACTGTAGGTGGATGTCACATGATGTCACATCCTGCTCTGATGGACAGGAAGTCAGTCGTGCTGGAGAACCGGTGTCTAAAAAAAGCTGCTGGATCATTTCCAGGAAGCTTTAAAACCAGCAGGGCTGGTGGCACATGAGAGCAAATGTCCTGTACTGAGACCAGAGCTGGTAAAATCTTAAAATGGTCATTTATTTGGCAGTAAATATAGAGTAATTGCACAATAAGAACATTTTATATAGTGGTTGACGTGTACACAAATTAGATAGATGGAGTTAAAACGTAGAAAAGCAAGATATCTGTAGCAACTACGATAAAAAGATTTTGAATTTTAACTGTCAGTCTTTCCATTATTAGTATTACTTATAAGCAAACAAAAACAACGTTTCATACCAGATTTTAAGCCTGAAATGATAAATATATGCATCTTTTTTACTTCATAATCAACAGTAGAAAT
The DNA here is from genome assembly GCF_905237075.1 of Dicentrarchus labrax. Lineage (NCBI taxonomy): Eukaryota > Metazoa > Chordata > Actinopteri > Moronidae > Dicentrarchus > Dicentrarchus labrax. The sequence goes on along the minus strand of NW_026136702.1, from coordinate 12,044,728 downwards.
ATAAGATTTTAGGGTAGAACAGAACCACTTGTGACAGTTCCTCCTTGAACGTATCATGAAAATGGGATGGAGGATAAAGTAAATACTAAATCGCTGCATTCTGAGTCATCCGACAGAAGTCCACGTGTGAACTTAGGTGTTATTTGATCTCCCCACAGTCAGTGATGACAATTTTCTTGATCACGCCGCCGTCATGTAAACCAAAAGATTCCATCTTGGTGACCACATCCATACCTTCCTTCACCTGCCCGAACACCACATGTTTACCATCAAGCCTTTCAAAAGAGAGACAAAAAGGGACTTCAGCAACTGGTGAGTGATTCAGATTTGGATGTGGTGAGACTATGAGCTGAGAAGACTGATTAGAAAGTTCTACAAAGTACTTACCATTCAGTTTTAATCGTGGAGATGAAAAACTGGGAGCCGTTGGTGTTCCGCCCTGAATTCGCCATTGAAAGTGTTCCTGCAGAAATCAAAAAGCCAACAAGTAAATCAATTAAATGTCATGCAGTCAACAACATCTTGACCTCTGTTTACTCTGACTGGCAAAAGAGAAGCATGACACGAGTGAACAACTGTCTTGGGGAAGGCCCGTTTCTCTTTTCTGAAGCTGACGCAAACTGTGATTATGCAACGCTTTGAAACGAAGCACCAAATAATCAGCATGTGGGTGAAGTTTATTCAAGAGAGGACTTATTTGGATTAGTGCATGTTGTCTCACTTAAAAAAAGTAGGTCATTCACCTGGGGATTGCAAAATCCATATAGGAGGTGGGTTTTTAGTGCGGCATGAAATTAGGCACTGCCATCTAGTGGAAAGGCAGCTGTATTAGGATACAGACAAAAACCTGGCAGATTATTCTGTTAGGAATGCAGGAAAAGAGACATGTGTATCAAAATATACACAAGAGCTGCAATTTATAATTACTTCCTTCACTGATTCATTTGTGATTACTTTTTTGACTTATTAGGCCTTCAGTCTTCAAAATGTAAAAAAGTAGCTGATTTATTAATTCACTATAAAAATTGTTGATTCCCTTTCTGTCTTTTTTAATTCTGCCACTTCACTTCATACTTTCACCAGCCTACAGACCAGAATAGAAAGGCTATATATGAAAAGATGTTATGCATCATGGATGAATAAAAGGCTGTTTGTTTTGTCCTCTAAACAAAGATAAAGTAGTCTTCCATAAACGTATAAGCGAAGCTGAGGAGATGTACCTGGACAAGTGTGTTTTAATTTGAAGTTTTCATCTTTGAACGTCTTCCCGTATATAGATTTCCCTCCTGTGCCGTTGTGGTTGGTGAAATCTCCCCCCTGTAACATAAAACACAGCAACAGTCAACATGGCAAACACTTCTCACCTTATGTGTCTTCATTGTAAATCTTACCTGACACATGAACTCAGGTATGACCCTGTGAAACCCACATCCCTTGTATCCAAAGCCATGTTCGCCAGTGCACAGTGCTCTGAAGTTTTCTGTGAAATGAGTCTTGTTTATTAATATTAAAACAACTCAAGTATAGGTAAACAGTTCTCCGGATGGTGACAAAAACAAACGCAGCTCTTGACGATAAACTTTGTTTGCTAGGAAGCATTATTAAACATACCTGCGGTCTTTGGCACTACATCTGCATTCAACTGCAAGACAACACAAATCACATTCACATTAATGCACGGATGATAACACTGCACAAAGCCCTCATCTGAACACAGGTCACGGGTCTGCGGGAGAGACTAATGCTAGCTAACGTTAGCCAGCTAGCTCGCTACCTCAATAATTATTCTTCCCAGAGGCTCACTGTCGGCCTCGACGTCCAGGAACACGACGGGGTTCTTGGCGGGACCGCGAGAAAACAGCCTCGCAGCGGCGATGCCGGGGGGGCTGTACCTGATGCGTTTTTTTATTTGTAACATCGCTGCTCAGCCGACAGGGTGGGGGGGGAGGGGGGGAGGAGGAGGGGGGGCTCCTGTAAGGCCATGGGTGCTGCTGGTGTTTACGTGTGACGTCACACAGACCGACAGTCATACAGCGACACCACGTGGGCGGTTCAGGAAGTGAAACAACTTGAGAAAGAGTTGACAAGAAAAAAAAAAAAAAAAAAAAAATCCTCATGTAAGATCTACTTTGCATGAGTTTCATCGCTTTACGGCGCCTTAAGCATCACCATGGCAACTGAGCAACTACATCCAGGATGGACAGGAGATTTGATTTTATGCTTAAACTTGTATGAGTTATATATTTTCTTTCTCATTTTCTCAATGAAGCAATTCAAATCTATAAAGAGGAAACAATGCACTCTTTTGCTGACTGTTTTTTGGATGTACTCTACTGTACAGTACCCGGCTATTGAACTGACATTATGCTCGTCTCTGTCAGTCCTGGGCACCATAAAAGTAGCTTTTCCATTCTGATATAATTTGCATTAGTGCAATTTGCATCGCTTTCAACGGCTCACTGTGATGAAAAACAGCTCAGCTTTTAAACAAATACTCATTTGACCCCAAAGGGCTGTGCTACAGTGCCTTTGTGTGTATTCAGGTACAGGATTGGCAATGGTTTGTCTGACGTTTTGTCAACTTTAGTGGTCATACTGTATGTGAAACTATATATCACTACAGGACAGGCATGATGGCATTAATAAGTCTGTTCATAATAATCAGTTCACAAATTTAGCTCCAAACATATAATCTGACAAACTGTGATGCCTTTAAAACAACACGTGTGATGCTTTTTAATATTTCTTAACCACAATGAGGGGTATAATTATAGGGTATATTTTCACTGATCATCACCAGGGGTTGCAAAAGTTTTAACCAAGAGGGAACTTTATCTGACATTATCGGTGTCAGTATAGTGATCTCAGGTACACTGAATCAGCCGTAGCCGTATGGTTTGTTTGCCTGGTAGCTGTTATTATTTGCTACAGTCTTTGAATTAATCTACATACTTTCTGTATTGATTTCAGCTCACAGGATATTAGATGAATTTTTGCTTTTCTAGATTTAACAATGCCCCTTTTACTAATACCTTGTGAATTAAATAATAAAATGGTTAAATAAGACCTCTTTCACAGCAGACATTTTGACCTGTCACAGTTGTTACTAATAACATTAACAATACCAGCATGCACAATACCAGGACTCTGAATCCAAAGCAGCTAAATGGAATTCATCCATCGTTAATGTTATTACTCACACCTAAGCTTTTCCTACTGTGACATGTCAAAATGTCTTCCATGAAAATGGCCTATTGGTTATTCTGTGCTATTCCAGCTTGTAAAAAAGATTTGTAATGATTTTTGAATTATTGTAATCGCATATTCTATGTAGTTTATTATTGAAGATATCGGATTGTGTAGCACAAAATTACCGTCCTTTTGATTTATGTAATACATGCTGGTTGCACTTTGTATGTCAAAAGACACAGAGGCCATTAATTGTGTTTCATCTGAATACATATTTATTAGATAAATATTAGGATGTCACGTCATCTAACTACATACAGATTTGCAAGACTAAAAATCACAATGTTTTGACCAGTTTAGAATATGAAATGATTGTACATAGAATGTACAAAACCAAAGAGACAACTGCCACTTGTTGTGCCAATCACTTCAGATTGTACCTTTATAGCATATTTTTGCCAAATTGCATAAAAATTATAAATTTGACAAAATTTTTTACAAACTGTAAATTTGGAAACAACCCTTAAGAGCCACTCAAAGCTCAATGTCTCCAAGTCCCAATTATACCTCAAAGGTTTTAATAATTTTGTAGCACCTTTATAAAGTACACAGGTAATAGAGAAATACACAGAAATTTAATATTACACAAAGGAAAAATGTCTTTTTTTCTTGGAAACCCCACGTGGAGGGGCACATAAAGTATCTTACATAAATGAACAGGCGTGGTTAGAGAGGTCTGCACAGACACAATCAAACACAGACTCATTTTGCCAATTCAATGTCTGACAGGAGGATGGAAGCTTTACAAATTTCTAAATACACTATGCACACTCCCCCTGGAGAAAATGAATACATTTCTGTTAACGTGTCTCTATTTGTCATTTACATTATATACACATATCCCTTACATACCCCACCCCACCCCACCCCCAACCCTCTGCCACAACCTCCCCTTGTAATGCAAATATGGGGGGGTCTCCCCCAAATTTCATTTTACAATAATAATTGCATTCGCTTTTAAATCCTCAACTCAAATTTCCAACGTCTGCAATCAGACAGTACAATTTGTGTCGCTCAAATTACAAGACTTGAATTTGTGAAAGGTCACACTTACAGTTACACACTGTGTAGGGAAATAAAACATCCCACTGCGGCAGTGCATTGTCTTTAACAAACATATAGACGAACACAAACAACATCTGATCCTTCAACTGTGTTATATGCAGGTGATGTGATCAATTTTGAAGATCAGTCAAGTCATATTTGGTTTTTCAGATGGATTATGAATCTCAAAATGGGGGGAACTTTTATACAACAACATACAGTATACTTTTAAATCCATTAACTGTACTGCATAAAACTGTGTAAACCAAATTATACCTGTCATAAAAACACGGGACAAAAATAATAACTTAAAACAACATAAATTGTGATGAAAATACACAAATCATGTTCACACATTTTTGCTAAGTATGGTTATCAAAAAGCTCATTATTAGGCCTCAAAACAATCCAGAAGACATTTTGCACATTCTCACTTTAAATAAAGAGGATGAGGTCACTTGTTCCAATAATATTAAACAAATCATTTTTGGAGGAATTTAGACCTCTAAGCTGCATTAACAATCTTTTAGACAGAAAAAAACAGCTAATTTAAAGCTGACCGATTTATATATATGTATATGTATATATATATACATATATATATAAATATATATATATATATAAGAGGATGAAACAAATCCTCTTAAAAATTGCCTGCAGAGCAAAGCAAATATTCCTTTCCACTGATGCATTGTCACAGGGTAATGGAAAAACTGTACACAATACACAGGTACTCATTACAAGGCCAGTGAGAGTGCATTTGGATCAATTCGTTACAATATTGGACTGGTTATAAGGGATTCTGTGTGTGTGTGTGTGTGTGTTTGTGAGTGTGTGTAGTCCTTGACAGACATTACAGTACCATGTAGTTGCCAGTAATAGATAGGTACAGTACTGTACAGTCACAAAGTATTCACAAAGGGTATATACAACAGCTCTGGAAACACTGTTGGATCATGCAGGATGTTTTTCCCCCAAAAAGATGCAGTTCAACAGTAACAAAACGACGAAAGGAAAGATCAGTACAATCACACAGACGTTTTTATAAAATACAGTGATTTAAAAACTTCTGTAGACGTCTGTAGGATATTGAAATCCTGCTCTTACACCAACATAACATATCCAGGCCCAACACCTTAGAAAAGCATAGGACAACTTTGGTGATGTGTATCTGATTAATTAATGTGAGACAAACATAAAAAAGGACATCAATAATAAAAACAACTGATGAATTTGAAATAAAATAATAAATATAAAGATGAGAGAAAATGTTTTGATCAAGCACGTTTAGGCTGGACAAAGACAACAGGAGCCATTGGCACACATGCACTTGTGAACAAAATGGTGCTGAATTTGATGAGGAAGAGCGAAACATTACAATAAATACACAAGAACAACTGCAGACTGGCTGGAGAAGAAGAACTGAGTCAGCTCTTAAAGTGGACTGTGTTCGCTTTCTTCCATTCAATATATTTCTTTCCTCCTCTGCCTCAGACTTTCTCTCCCCACTGTCTTCCACATACGCTTGCAGGCAAACAAAAGAGGACATGTAAACACACACACACACACACACACACACACACACACACACACATACATAGGTATATACACCCACTGACACACACACACACACACACACACTACATTGCACAATGTGCACTCACTTCCTCTGTTGACACTGGAGGACGTTTTAGCTCGTCCTTTCAGTGCTCTGATTCTCATGAGTTCCAGTTATTCAACTGTCACACACAAACACACACACACAAACACACGTGCACACAGAAGTCTGGGGGTCAAAGGGCATGGCATGTGCCAAAGTTTTGGAAGAACACATTTCAAATAGGTTAAAAACACTCTTACAAGACGATGCTTTTTTTTCACAAAAGGAAAATTAAAAAAAACAAAAAAACAAAGCTACAACACTTCTGTCTCTCCCCTGTGTTGTTTACACATGATGATTATAGCTGCACAGTTTTCAGTTGAAAAGTCACAAATATCATATATGTATATATATAATATCACTTTAGTGCCCGCCAACATGGCTGAAAATGGTGTGTTTCGAGTCAGGCGGTGGAACTGGTGCGTGGAATCTTTACACGTGGAAAAAAAACAGGGTGCAGGCATGAGTGGCGTTCCTGCTTTCTCCCTTGGAGTTCCCAAACAGGCGCCTCTTTTTAGCCACGCCCCTATGCCACACATTATCTGTTGAGAGACTGTGTACATGTGTGCGTGTGTGAGCATAGGAAGCTGCTCGAAGTGTTGATAGGAGCTCAGTAAGGTGTCTGTGGACGGACAGTCAAACACATCACGACCCCCGTAGGTGCAGGAGCATTTGTATGGGAGGCGAAGGGCTAGTTGTTCTCGAAGAGGGAGAGAAGGTCGTCATTGCTGTTGGCGGGAAGGTCGGGGGGGTCAAGGTATGATAGTAACTCGTCTGGGTTGGCCAGCTCCGGAAGCAACTGCGGATAAAAGGCAGAAAGAAATGATCAGAGGCAAGGCTAAATAACCTGATAATATATTTATCTTTGTGATGCCGGATGACTTTGAGTCATGCTCAAGTGTCTTGTCGAAGCAAGTGTACACATAAACAAAGCTACCACTGCTCAGAAGCAATTTGAAAGTCAGACACAAACAGAGCACACAGCAAAGAGATGAGGGCAGCTGCAGCAGACAATGTTAGCTGTAAACAGGTAGCTTATGGTGCCCAAAAGTGGGCACACTTACATCCAGGGAGGGTTCAGGCATATCCTGGGCTCCCTGACCCATCTGCCCGTCTGAGGAGGAGGGGTTAAAGTTCAGATCGCTGTGGGGGTGACTGTTCTGCCCAGGCTGCTGAGGCTGCGGCTGAGGCTGCGACTGGCGAGGCGGCTGCGATGATTGGCCGCTGTGGTGCAAGGGTGGCCCTGACTGGCCACTGTGATGTAAGGGCAGCCCTGTTTGGCTGCCAGGGTGGGGAGACGCATGCAAGATCTGCTGCATGGAGTTATGGGACTGATCGGGATGGGACATCTGCAGGTGCAAGAGGGAGACAGAGAGCCAGAGAGTGTGAAAAATAAAGAGCAGGACATAGAGAGAGAGACACACAGAGAGAGTGAAGGGGAGAGTGTTAAGGGGCGGGGAGGGGGGTTGCGTGGGAAGAAAGAGAGGAAAAGCGAAATGAGTTCCAGCGTGAATAATATGGAACAGACCTTCTAAATGGAAGCTGTGATCAGCAGACATGTACAGCTGCAACATTATACGATGACATAAGCATGTGAGCATGACTGAGCACACATGCTGGCCAGAGGCACAGGCTGCACCTTGTTCAGATATTTCAGAGTGGCACAGATTGTCTGGAGATTTTCTTCTATAAATTAAGGTACCAAAATATGCCACAGGACAAAATAACTAATTAAGATCCTTAAAGCTTAAAAGCCAGACCAAACCATTTTCTATTCCTATAAACATACTTTATTGGTACAGTGGCATGGGAAGTCGACCCTACTTACTGCATCATTCATGCCGTGGTTAAGGGGCTTGTCCTGGGAGAGGAGACCACCGGGTCCATCTGGGGGGTGGGAGAGTTGGGGGCCATGGATGAAGTCACTCATAGGGGGTCCTCCTCCACCTCCTCCTCCACCAAGCCCACCACCGGAGGGGTTCCCGTGAGGGAAGTCGAAGTTCCCTTGGCTGTGGTAACTGTTTCCTTGAAGGACAAAAGAATGAAACACGTTTTTGTCAAGAGGCTAACAGCAGTCTGGCCTTGTTAACTTGTCCAATGAGTCCTTACTGATGCAAAAAGTTATCACATTGTACATTGTACATTTTACTGTTATCAGAACAATGAGCTTAGAACATTTTAAAACAGGTTCAGCATAAAGCTCTGCTTGGGGCTGTTTCTTTGTTTAATGCACTAGAGACACTTCAGTAGTTCCTGCTATAAAATGAAAAACAGCTCACTTTTCAACAACTAAGCTGACTATCCTGTTCTGTATCTACACAGCAGGATCCTGGCTGCTTTTCCTTACCTGCCCCAGGGTAATCTCCCCCGTTGCCACTAGCATGATGACCAGGGTGTGGGGGGTAGGGGCTGGGACCTGCTCCATGGCCAGGTCCAGATCCTGGGCCAGGTCCAGGCCCTAGCTGGGCGATCATGTCCATCACATTGGGCATGGTCATCTGACTGGGGCTCATGGTCTTAAAGCGCTTGGCAAGTGGTCCGTCAGGGTCTTCTTTGATGTGTACCTCAGACTTAATGGGGACAGGTCTCCAGCTACACGTAGGGTCTATAGTGACCTCCTCAAACTCTGAACTATTAAAGTAGAAAGTGTGTGTTTAATTTTTAAACAATGGAGTCAAAGTTATTTGCGGATTTAGCAGAAGAAAGAAGAAAAAAACAACTTACTTTTGAATGGCATTGAGGATTCCCCACATGTACTGGTCCACCTCCAGGCCTTCTAATAATGCTGTTTTACTGAAAGGAGAAAAAAATCATTAGATTCAATCTATTAGACGTACTCTTGAAGAGTGATCTAAACCTTACGTCCCCGTAAAGAAGAAGAAGAAGATATACTTTATTAATCCCCTAGGGGAAATTGTTCAAAACAAACAACCTTTTACTTACTTGCACACAGGACACCTCCATGTCCCCCTTTCACAATTGAGCTGTAAGTACGACTCTAGATCGAAGCACTGTGGAGAACAATATCACAGTTCATTAGAAAAATCTTCTCCCATTCACTGGGACATGTGACATTAACAATAAAGTTTTACCACCTCTTTAAATCGGAACAAACCTGGACATGTTTGCAGTCATGACCTCGTGCGGGTAGCTGGATGCGTCGGAAGGTAATGGGACATTTCAGCGACACTTTAATGGCCGTCTGCTCCACGCCGTCTTCCCCGTTAAGAGTGGTGTTGCCTGCAGAGGCCGCCACACTGCTGAAGTTCCTCTTAACTGAAGAGACAAGGCGTTTCAGAGGAAAGGTATTACTTTGAACAGTTGCATGCGTACTTAAAGGCCCATTTTAAAGCAAACCATAAGGAGAAACAGGTGTAAGCTTGTGTAATTAAGATGTTCTTATGCATAACTACACTAAGAGACAAAATGAGCCATACTCTTGGTGATGCAGTGTTCTGCAGGAAGGAGCCTTTTCTTCAGGAGCCCCTGGAGGACGGATCGCACAGATGGCCTGTGGACCAGCTGCAGCACAAACAGGTGGGACTGCAAAGCAACACAAGAACATTAACACAAACAGAAAATAAACGGAAAGTCGATTTAGCACAACGCATATACTAAGTTAAATTATCTGTGTGATAATCATCTCAGCTGATCTTTCTGCTGAAAAAATAATTACATTTCTGCACTATTTGTAGTTAGAAATATGTGTCTACTCACACAACAGCAGGCGGTGACTGTAATCTGGATGGTGTTTCTTCCAGGTTGGCATACATGCTTCAGGTGCAGCGGTTTGTGGGAAGTTTTGTTGTCCCCCCTCTCGATGGTGAGGGGCGTAGCATTCACGCTGACCTGGACGGAGGCGGGCCAGTTGGTGTTCATCTGCCTGTCTTCGTGGTGGTAGCACTTAAACTGCAGCTCAAGGTCTGACCTGTTAATTAGGATGAGCCAGCTGTTTCAAATCTAGTCAGAATAATTCCCTCTATATGAAATTTATGACAAACATGCAAAGTTTCATAATTATGTTACAATTGTGGTGTGGACTGTATGCAAACATAGTGGAAGTGGGGGCTTGTGCGGTGGTCCTACCTCCACATGAGGGTCTGGTGGACGGAAGGTCGCAGGTGGAAGACGTGGTTACTGACAGCCAGGTTGTGCTCCAATCGGAACGGCTCCAGCACCACTCCATCTCTGACAGGGAACGTCAGCCGCAGCTCCTCATTGGGGTTAGCTGAGAAGAAAAGCAGAGGGGGTCGACTTTTAATCTAAAACTGATAAAGTCCTGCAATGCATTAGATTAAATAAAAGAGCTGGGGTACTCACTCGGAGGGGGCGGTAGTGCTGTCATATTTGGTTTCATGTCAGGTGGAAACGGGGGCTTCACATCCTGGTTTGGCGACAGGTACGGAGGAATACCACTTCCCGGGGTCATAGGAGGTGTGGGGTTTCCAGGGACCGGGGAGTGGGGGTAGGTACCGGGCCTGGGGGGCTGTAAAAGGCAGGAAAGTATAATAATGAAAACATCTGTGTAACTCATTTAACATACATGACTGGGTCAAATTTACCACAAAGATCCTGCTGAAAACATACCCCATTGCCTTGGCCGTAGGAGTATCCACCTCCAGAGAAGTTGGTGCTCTGACCATTGAAGGGCTCTTGCTGTAAAGGAAATAAAAAGCAATAATAATTGTATATAGTTCTTGATAGCAATAGCACCAGGCATACACCATGTGGTTTGTTGAATGTGCTATATATATATATCTTGTAATCTGTCTGTCTAAGTCTAGTGCACGTTGGGATAGGCTTTGCTGCCCCTACGTAGGAATAAGTTGTTGTAGAAAATTGAGATATGTATGAATGGTGTGGCATAACAGACCTTGTAGTACTGGCCCATGGGCATGCCAGGTGGGTACTGTCCTTGGCCCTGCTGCCCTGGCATCCTCTGGCCGGGGTAATTAGGAGATGGCAGCGGCCTGGAGGCATTCGATGTGGGGTACTGGCCCTGCTGTGGTGGGAACTGACTGTTTGGCCCGTACTGCTGACCCCCGTAACTTGCCTGTGGAAAGAAAGTTAAAGATAAAGACATCAAACGTTGAAACTGAGGGAGAGGTTGAGGTCTAGTTATCTCCATAAAACACCTAAAGTTCTATAATAATAAATTCAAAACAAAAATGAATATAAATCTCAACAGATATGCTGTCAATGGTAGAATGAACAGGTAGCTGAGGTATTCTGGTGCAGCATCTGCTATACGCTTTCATGCGAATTAGTGGCAAAATGGAAAACTGTAATAAACCTCGGATTTCGGTTTGGATTTTACTTTTAAACCTGGAATTTGTAAGTCATAGCTTTCTGGTCTGATGTTCAGAAACCTCAGCACATTATTTACCATCAGTTCCACAGCAGCTCTCTCAAATCAGAGATGAAACACACGTATCACTCCAGCTGCTGTGTGATGACTACAGGTGTGTCAACTGCACAGGAAAGATCTGACATTCTACAAGTTGTTGTGGGAAACTGACTCATCAAACAGAACAGATCAGTTTTTATGAAACTCCGGCTCATGTGGGTGATATCACTGGCACGAATCTTACTCGCTCACATCAAAAAACGTATTTTGATGCACATATTGATCTGTAGTAGATGAAAGAAAGCGTAGCAAACGGAATGAGGAAAAACTTACATGAAAGATGTGAAAAGTAAGAGAGATACAAAGGGGTCTGGTCTAGACTTTAAATAAATTTAATAAAACTGTGTAACCCATAATCTCCAGATTGTTTTAATTATTGGATCTTTCCGCTCACCTCTCCAGGATATGGCCTTTTCATCCCTTGCATGGGTATGCCCTGTCGAGGTCCACCAGGGTACCCTTGCTGAGGCATCCTTTGGCCGTGAGCTCCAAAAGGCCCCATGCCTGGGGTTCGAGGCTGGTTCATGCCCATGGGAGGCCCACTCATATTAGGGTTGTTCATGGCTGATCCCATGCTGGCTGGATTCATACCTCCAGGGGGGCCTCGTGGGCCAGGCTGGTTCATGAACTGGCTATTGTAGGCCTGAGTGGGGCCCATTTGGAACGATGAACACATCTGGAGGTACAACAGGAGGTTTCAGTGTTAAATATGATTATTTTGGATTTCCAGCAGGTGGGTGGATAATAGGTTCCTGTGTATATTTGTTTATCTATTTTGGTAAGTGGTTACAGCTGTAAACATCTGTTAGCAGGTGTGTACTGTACCTGTCCATATTGGTTCATATCTTTATTCTGGGTTTCCTGCAGAGCTGCCACCGTGGCTGTTGCCGTGGCCGTTGCTGTAGCAGCAGCGGCAGCGACAGCAGCAGCTGCAGCAGCGGCGGCTGGCTGGGTGAAGTCACCAGGGGGACGTGAGTGGGAGGTCATTCCCATACCTCCTGGAGGGGCATTTGGGCCTCCAGAATAACTGTAAAAAAAACACAGAGCACATGTTTTAATCATTATGTTACATTTTATTGCTTCATTTTTTTTTTAAAAGAGAGTCGCTCTCTTACCTCCCGCTGTATCCCCCAGGACCTCCAGGGTAGCCAGGCCTTCCGTACATGCCCTGCTGCATGTACTGTTGGTTGGAGCCTCCTTTGTTTGGAAACTGTTGCTGCTGAGCATTGAACTGGGGTGAGTTGAGCCCTGCTGCACTGGCAGACATACCTGATCCCATAGGGTTACCTCCAGGATTCATAGGGTTATTGCTATTTGCCATTGGGTTACCTAGCACCTGGGTTTAATAAAGCGTGACACAGGGAGATAACATATCCATTAGGTTTGTCAATGAAACAAAGGAGATCAACCTTCTGAGTCAAGTATTGATTGTGTGTTAGAGCTTATATAATGACAGACTGAATGCTGTTCATGCATGGACATACCTGACTTTGTGACGTATTGGTCACACCCCACACTGTTGTAACCACAGACAATGACCCAGGGGGCTGGTTGGTGTTTTGTTGCCAGGGGACAGAGTCATAGGGAAAGGATCCATCACTGGAAAGTAGATCAAAACAGAACATGTGCCTGATGTCACTTGAAGTTTCAATTGGCCAAGAAAAGTACCAATAGAAAGCCAACAGAGTTGAATATCAGTCCAAAAATGTGAATAATTTGGGAATTCTTCTTGCCAAAATGTTAGGCAATTTGAAGGATTTGGCATTCAATTTCAAAACACGTTTTCAGCCAGGACATGTGCTAATGGCTGCACAGTGAGCTGAGTAAAAAGCTCCAAATGAGCCGACAAGGGGTTGCATGCCCACACACACCACTAAAAACTAAATATGATTCAATTATTTCTTTGAGTTGTTGAAATGCCTTTGGATATGGATAGGTAGAGAGCAGTTGGAATGTTTAACATTTAGATTTAAAACAAATATCAAGGCAAAATATGAGAGTCTGTTACATATAATAAACAAGCTAAATCCTCATGGGGAGAGGCAAGTGGCCAGTGGAGTGGGAAGGAACTGCTGTTTTTGGAGAGCAGCTTGTTTTCGCTCAGAGGTTAGCTCTTGGAATGGACGACGTGTTCAATATTTCCTCATAAAGGCACAACATTATCCCAAGATCCTCAGCAGAGGCAAACAGGACTCTTGGCTAACTAGAGGCTTTCTTAGAGAGAGAGGGGGAGAGAGAGAGAGAGAGAGAGAGAGACATGAGCACACAATGTTCTCCAAAGACATTACTTCACAGCTCTCTTCCCTGCCGGTTTGTCACTCCACCCCAAATCACTTCGGCTCCACTCAAAGTAATTCTGGCTCAACTCCAAACAATGGGAATCTTGTGTGCATTGGTGTGTGCGCATTACATAAGCACTGAATGTAAGATAATACCTTAATAAAGACCAGAGCCACTGAATGCTGTCTCTTAAAGATACTAAAGTGAACCTTAGTAATGGTTACTGAATTAGTTTGGTGGTATAATTTAAGAGAATGCATCTAAAAATGGGAAAAGCAGAGAAAAGGGGACATCAAAAGCTACCTTGAAAAACTCCCGTGAAAATAATGGCAGGTACCAATTTGTCAGTTTTGGTACCTCTACCACTTAGTCTGTCACAGAAAATTCTAAATCTTTAATTACATGCAACCATATAATTTTCTTTTCTTTCTCTATTTCTTTTGTTTATATCTCTCTACATCTTCCTTGATACATACACCTCCCCACTTACCCACATCACCCATCAACACTCACACCACCAACACAACACTTCATCTAATTTGTTGTGCTTTAGTGACTGTTATTGTCATCGTATACATGTTGTGTTAACCTGTTTAATCACCTGTTGTGTGATGCTTAAAATAAAATAAAAATGCCTGCATTGTAACACTGTGTACCATTTTTGGTAGAACGCATATGTTTGAATCTAAAAGCAGAGTGGATGGACACAAAGAGGAACTCCTCTGTAGGCTGTAGCTAGTTGAGATCCAAAATTAAAGCATTGAAAACTATGGAAAAACCTTTATTAACACTATATATGTGGGTTTTTAAGTCAAGAAGTTTGTGTTGCTGAATAAAAGAAGTTGCATGTCAGCTGTCTGTTTGCACTGTGATTTTGTATTGATGTCTATCAAAGGGCTTAAGTCAGATTGACAGAGTTAACCCCACTGTTGGCTTCTTTAACAGACAGGTGACAGAGGGCACCCATGTCTCACTCACTCACTCACTCACTCACTCACAGTATCTATAGCTGGTGGTATTAAATAAACTAGTGCAATGTCAAGGTTTTTTTCCTTTGGATATTATGTATGCGTGGGACGGATGTAGGCTGGGGCTCATGTTGGTGTGTGCGGTGGGTCTTTGTGAGCACATCACTGATTTGTGTTGAAAATAATCATAAAACTAGTATTGGATGTATCTGATGTATTCTACATTGAAGTTATTTAAATGCAAGTGACTCATATCTTCCAGTTCACAGCTGCCCTTCGCTGATTTTATGGAGCATAGTTTCATTTGCCCTTCATACTAATCTTTTTTGCTTTTTTTTTGGTTATATGGTGACCCCGGGCCAAAAAAAAGCTTCAACTTGCAAGGTAGAAAAACAGTACCCTTGTACTGAAAATCTGGGGTTCACTGCAAGATAAGCACAGTCTTCATTCATCTGACAGGAGATGTGTCAGAGACTCCCCACTGACCTGTGTGTGAGGCCGGGCTTCATGCTGTTCATGCTGGGCTGCATGGGGACTTTTCCCTGCGGTTCGTTCTGCCTGTTCTTCTGGTGACGCAGCAGGAGGAGACGACCCAGCTCCTCGCACCACGACGACAGCAGGGCTGCAAGGAGAAAAACACACAGACACACACATATGCACATGCATTAGTCTCCCCTCAGCACTCAAACACACATACACACACACACGTTTGTCTGCATGGGTCTGCGCTGTGTATTCATGCAGCTTCAAGTGCATGTTTAAGGTTCTATGTGTGAATGATCAAATGGGAAAATAAAGATTTTCATCTTAGACTACACTTATAACATACTTTTTCAACCTCAGATGAATAGATTTAGATCTCTCAACAGTGCTGTATACTAAATTGCATGCTTGTGTCCTGAGCCTGGATCGCTAAAGCCTCCAGGGGGCAGCCTAACTCAAAGAACCTACATCGATTATTTGCCTGTGTGGATTTCAACACAGTTACATCACACCATCTCTACCTGCAGAGTAAAATATAAACTGAAATCGTTGTACAGCACCAAGGACCTCCCAGTTTTTCTGCCACAGAGAGGGAGAGGCTGAAATGGAGCGTGGGAGCCAGACAGAGACAGAGTGATCAGGGTTACAGATATGATCTATGTAGGAAGGGAGAAATGGTGATATCTTTACTCTCCTCCACTTTCTTCATCACCACAACTCGGTTCTTCTCCACATTTTCCATGTCCCCGCAAAGGACTAATCATACTGTGCAGCATTCTTATCCTCCTCATGAAGACAAGAGTTGAGATATTTTATGTCGTGCCAATTTTATTTTATTTTCACCAATGCCAATCAACTTGTCTTTCTTGAATCAATCATCAGTCTTGTGTGGCTTATTTAAACACACTGCCTCTTGATTGTAGAAAGTTGTCTTGACAAACAAACAAAGGAAAGATTACTGTGTTCAGTACCTAATTGAATAATTTAAGATGCTATTTTTAGCCTTGTAGACCCAGATACACCAGCTTTCAGGAAGTGCTGTTACCAGGGTTGGCGTTTCAAGAATGTAGAGTTTTTGAAAATGTTGGTACCCTGAAGAAAGATAATTGGCATGGCATTATGAAGCTTCACAAGGCCACAAACACACAAATGTCTTCTAAATGAAATGAAAATTAAAAACACATTGTGGTAAATGGAAAGAAATTAAGCAATTGGTGTGATTTTGAAATATAAACCCTTTTTTTTTTAGCAGTCTATAGTGAGCTGCGCCATCCGTGACCTTACAATATACCAAATCTATATTGCTTGAGCTAATAATGTATAATATCTGATCCGACAAGATACTATTTACAAAGACAAACAAAAAAGGGATAGGAGAGAGGGGAAGAATAAAAAAAAAGAGGAAAGGAATGAAGAACAAAGCAGAGGAGCAGTAACATTTTCTTCTGGAGGGTGGAGAGAGCCAAGCCTCCTAGTTAAAGAGGAATTATTCCACCCTGCCATTACAGAGAGCTTATCTCCCCACTAAATCACCACCTCCACACCGAGGGACTGTCTCTTCAACTGGCAACCCACCATTTAGACCTAAAGATCAGCTTCAAGCACAAGTGATGGAGTCGCTCTAAGAGTGAGAGAGAACTACAGAGAGGCAGAGGAGAAAAGAGAGTGGTGGTGACTTATCATATCAGTGTGGCTACGAGCGACCAAATCTAACAAGCGGCCAAGGCCAGAAGTCAGTCATAATAGAGTGAGGGTCCGCTCGGAGCGACGTGCATATTTTAGCAAGCTTAGTGCAGTGTACATGACCTTGTTTTCACCTCACTGTCAGCCTGTGTTAAAACCCTCTGCCAACACCATCACACACCCACAACTACCACACGCTATATCTCTTTACTCTGCATTAAATGGCGTTCTCCATACTGCCCACACCCACATTCCTCTCAGTCATTTTTTACATTTTCTGTTGACAACTGTTCCATTGTGATCCATCTGTCTAAGCTATTATTAATTAAGGTGTTTTGTTAACTTCGCTGATAGAGTACAAGAGGATCTGATGCCAAGAGCACAGCCAACAAACAACGTGAGAATATAAAGGCAAAGTCTGTCTCGTTTTTCCTATTCCCATTTCATTTACACTCAATCCACATAGTTGAACCACGCACTTGCTACTGAGGGCTCTAATAGCTGAAGCTGAGATGAGCCAAGGCAAACTGCTTGAAAGCTTTCTGTTAAAAACGTATTTCCTCTATCTACCCTCTATCTTTACATCAGTGGCTTCCACAGTCATAGATCAGCCCCAGAGTGTTTATTAAAACTATGCAGAAAGTAAAAAACGCAGGTGAACTAAGTGTTACATGATACATGATGCTAAGTTGAATCACTGTAAACCAAAATGCTGAGAGTTTCTATCACAACATTGACTAACAACATCCTAAAATAATGACTTTGCTTCGTGAGGAGCAAACTGTGCGACAGGTGAGGTTAAAGACAGAAAATGGTTCTAGTTTTTCCTCCTCACACAAAGCGAAATGAACTCTGCATGTAATATGAATATTAAATGGCGAGCTTAGCCTAGCTTTGCCCAAACACTGGTTATCTGGAGGATCGAGTAGCAGCTCTGCCGAACGTCAGTGCTATTTGATAATGCGTTGACATGACAGTTAACAGTTGAGTAAGAAAGTAGAGAGACGTAGCTTCAGAGTGTCACATCAGGCTTATCAGGAGCTGGCAGTGCTGCCTGAGGGCGCCTTCTTGGGTTTGTTGGTCTAATATTGACAATGTTTTCATCCTGATTACATACGAAATAACACGAACGATAACACTGTAGTTTTGAAACCTGCCTGTAGGAGCCTGTGAAGAGGAATCAGTTGGCTTCATCTGGTATTTTGTTTCTTTGTTAATAACAATCGTGTCTGTCTAAAAATGGAAATTACATCACAGTTTACTTAGACATGCCATCCCTCGTCGGAGATGTTTAAAGGTGTACTTCCATACCTTTGAGAGAAGCTGCTGCTGATCCCGGTAATTGAGTTTATCTAGGCTAATCTCACCATTCATGCCTTTAAACATCAAGCAGAGCTATCAAAATGCATCCATGACTGCTTAAGAAGCATTTCCAATTATGCCTTTAAATACACAACTACTGCTCTGGGTGACACTCAAGGCTTATTCTGAAGCTGCTGTGTCATGTTCAGGTGTTTTTATTGGATTCTCTGTTACCATGACACAGAGACCTCTCACTAACAAGTGACCTGTTCTGTCCTCTACCAGCAGAGAGAGCAGAACATAAGCTGATTTTTCAGGAAACTCTCCTGACCCCCTGCGAACAGCTCCATTTCTTAGAAGCTGCAGCTTTTAATTGAGTAATGCCCAGAGACATATGGACCCTCCTTACTCAGGCTGTATTTAATGCTGTATGGGTGACTGATAGCAGGAGCCCCGGCTCATTCTAACCTCACCTCTCAGCCCCTCTGGGAGCAGCAGGGAGGGAGAGTAAGCCCTGGTAACAGGCTGCAAGGCCCATTAACTAATGACAGAGTATGTGTACAAGTCCTCTTTTACAAGGAAACCCCAATGCTAATTACTATGAACTCTCATAGTGCTGTGTGTGTGTGTGTGTGTGTGTGTGTGTGTGTGTGTGTGTGTGTGTGTGTGTGTGTGTGTGTGTGTGTGTGCAAGCATTCGTGTGTATCTGTGTGCGGTAAAAGCCTTCGAGGATATAATTTTGCCGGTTAAATCACGACAGATTGCTAACTATCGGATTCTAGGACACTTTAAATGTGTGCACCCCACATTACCGATGAACACCTGACATGATTTAAATGTGAATCCCTAGATACACCACATGTATGCAATAGGCACATCAAGTTTGGGAAGGCGACTGAGATACCCTCACCTCTCCATGAACTGATGTACTGTTTAGCAAGGCAGTTAACACTCAACTCGTTCAGCAGCTTTAGCCTGTGCAGTGGAGGGGAGCAAGCTAAAATGGCCTAATTTTGAGGCAGCGCATGTCAAATGCTAGTGATGAAGTGAACTTCCACCCACTGAAATGGGTATTTCAATGGGTGCAAAAAGGTTTTATTCTTTCCTGCATCCAATCAGTAATTCTGTAGCTCATGACATCCTCTGATTTATAAGGGCAGTAGAGCTCACCAAGCATGGAGAACATTTTGGAGGGAAAAAACAGCCCATGTCTCAATGCAAACGCTAGTATTCGAGTCTATTTTTACAACTTTGGCTGGTAAAGCTGCACAGGCACTCCAACATGGCATAAACACATTTTAAGTATTCTACCACCAACTAAGTGTGACACAGATCACTTAAATATGACAAAGTGTGGGAAAAAAACAACACTTTAGGTGTAAAGTAAAATTATATGTATGTGTAAATGGGTGTTATGGTATATTTACATATATGTGACAATTAAGCAGGCAAAGGTGGTGTCTAGTGTTGTGCTGGGTAACACCATCTCACTATGTTGTTCATTGTTCATTTTTTTAAACAATGTCTATCAGCAGAGGTGTCCCCCCCCAAAACTTTTTTTTTTTCCAAATTCTTCATAGCATAATACGGAGAGACTGCAGCAACTGTGTATTAAAAAGCCCTCTGTGCTTTCTCAAAATCAATTATAGCTATGAGTTTGTTTCCCCAAAGCAAACACAAAAAAAGGTAGCACCCTAGTGGTAATACAATAAAAAGAATCAGCTCATGTCTTGATCTTTTTGGTGAATTTTAACTATTTGACTGACAAAACTTCTAATGAGTTTTGGCGTCAAGTTTTCAAAGCCTTCATCACAGTGCCCTGGAGTGCAACTTTCATCCTGAATTTGTTTTGGGGAAATAAAACAAAATTGTTTCAAGGTTTGTTGTTTGTAAGGTTTTTTTTTGGCTGCACTGCACCCCACTGAAATTTAGTGCAGGAAAAATGTGTATCAGTGTTATCAGTGATATGTCACTGATATGATCTCATGTAGCAGCTGCACGACTTTGCTCCTTTGTTCATTCTTAAAGTCATGTTTTAGGTGCTACATCCAAGAAACCTGTTGTAAAGGAGATGTTACATGAGACTGTTGCAGCTTCCTTTGTTTGGATGATAATACAAAGCAAGGATTGGTGGCAATTAATGGCACTGAAGAAGTTTTCTAAGTTGAGAAATAAGATGTTTCTTATAGATGCATGAATGACTACATTCACCAAAACCCTGTGCGTGCTGCCAAGGACTACACTAGGAGGCTCAGTTATACAGCCAGCTACGTTGGTTTGCACCAGAAAGGTTTGTGTAGTATTCTGCAAGAGCATTCTGCTAATTGTGCAAGATTTAATCAGTCTAAATATATTAGATCAATCTTGAGATGGAATGCACATCCCTGCCCTCAGACTGTACATCCTCACATCATCTCTGGTTCTGAAATTACCAAAACTCTGGGTATCAATATGCTAAATTCTGATTACCAACACTGGTCAAGCCAGGCTTTGATAGAGACATATAATACCGTGCATGCAGCCCTTCTATAATTTTTTTTGAACAACACAGACAAAGGAGGAAATACTACATGACAAATTACACTTTCTGAGCATGAACACTGCAGCACTAGACAGAAGCCTTCTGAGACAATGTGTGGGATGATAAAAAAGAAGCAATTTATAATTGATATCATAGGCAGAAGTCTGCAAAACACTGGCAGGTAGGTCTATGCTGTGTGGGTACAAAATATTATGCAAAATACAAATATGGAGGGGATATAAAATCCTGCGGAGAAAAAAAAATAAAGTCATGCTTTTTGCAGAAGTGTAATGGAAGCCATTTAAGCAGTCAATGATATCCCCCATCCTGCCCCCTCTCTGTTCAGCCAACTTCTTCCAAGAGAAGAGCATATCAAATGGGCTTTAGTCTCAACAGCTTGGAGGCAGAAGAACTCAAACATGCCCTGCAGAGAGACAGCTCTGTGTCAGAAATCACACTCAACCAAAACCAGGCCTTTAATGTAACTAACTGTTCGCACGTATTTGAATATTCCAAATCTGAAACGGCCTCTAACTTAAAATGTGTTTTTTTTTGTGTCTTTTTTTTATTTATTTAATTAACTTTTTTTATTTTCCATGATTTTGTTTTGCTCATTTGCATTGGTAAAACAATGCAGTTTTCTTATCTGGCTGGTTTGACAGAATTTCATCCACGACCTCTGGCAGTACACCAGACATGAGGATAGAAGGGGGGAGAGGATGGATGGAAGGATGCTAGACAGAGGACAGGTGGAGATGGAGGGAGTGGGCAGATCCCCTCCTCCCCAGGATGTGTGTGGGTCACAAGCCAAAGAGATGCTGCAGCCCAGAAGGGAGGATAGCTCTACCTGAGTCACTCTGACATCTCCTGCAGGTGCTGGTTTCTGTGGGGTTCAAATTACACATTTTTAAACGGGGCAGAGTTATCAGAATCAGCATGAACACCAAACATAATGCAGTATGACGACTAGATCTGGCTAAAGGTGCGAAATGTTGGAGTTCGGGTGGGAAATGTGGGCTCTCCATGTCGCATGTGGCCACAAAACAAAACAACAAACAGTCTGTTACATTGAATGTATTGCGGGGCGTGTCTAGTTATTAAACTGAGCTTGATTGAGACTTCCTGCAAAGATTAACATTTTCTACTGTAGCATAGTATTTTTAGGTCAGATACCCTCAATTTTTATATACAACTAGTTAGGGACTCCTTGCACTAGAATGCAAAGCTCATATCCTTTGTGTATTACTTGATGTCCATTTTCAAATTCATTTAGAAAAGGAATGAGTTATCGGTAACGTTTTGCCAAATCGATTTATAATCCCAAAGCACACTTACACCCTAAACTACTCTTACCCTGTACACCCTGTTCCCTACAAACTCTCCTGACATTAGTGCCGCAGCTAACAAATATTTTCTTTATCGATCAATCTGATGATTATTTTCTCAATTAATCAAAAACAAATCAAAATAGTTGCTGATTAACTTTCTTTTGCCTAATCGCTGCCACTCTACCTAATGAGGTATTTTTTTTGTATCCTGTGCGTGGAGTGACATAACAGACCACATCAGTTACACGGCACTACAGGTTTGCTTTGGGTACATTTGTTATGACAGGGGTTACAGCATTGACCTGTGGATCTGACCTACATCCTCGCTGGGATATGAAATTCAGGTGGCCGGTGTATCTGCGTCACATGCTCGGTGAGTCAGCACGTCCTGCTTACAGCACTAAGCCTGGGGGTCACGACCTTCCACATCTGTATCAGAGAACTGTCACAACACTCACGATGATCCTACATATGATCACACACCCATTATCCACATCTGAGTCACACAGTAAATATATGCACAGTTGCACTCAAAGGCATAAAAGTATACAGGGAAATACACATTGGCACACAGGTATGTGGACACAAGCATACGTACAAAAACAGAAAGAAAAAAAAGTAAATATGGAAACTGAAGTCTGTGTTGGTGTGTAAACAAACACAGTCAGTGTCTGGGCTTTGTGAAGATGTGCTTATATAGTAAAGCGCCTCAAACACGGCTAGGAAGAGCATCCGAGAACAGCGAGCTGTGAATGAACTGCTCTTATCAGCCATGCACAGCTCCCCACCACTGGAGGGGAACTAGTAAATATCACATGCCTAATAATAACCAGACACACTACTCTTCCAAACTTCCACAATATGACTGTTGTTCCTCCAATGAAATCATTAGGGTGAAAAAAACGCAATCAAGAATTCTGAGATTTCCTTCCGGCTGCTGTTTCATAATATAAGACTGTGATTAAAAAGTGATGAGATTCCAGTGGTGCCGCTTTTACAGGTGAATTAGTAAAGGAAGAATCGGCCATGAGAAGAAGTCAACACACCTTGACTGAAGCGCTGAATAAATATAGGAGCGATTAACAAGAAGTGTTCCATGCAAGAATTCTGCATTGCCTGGGGTGCTGAGAGCTCCACCCTCACTCCTATCAATACTTGCCATCAGTTGGTCCTACCAGAAATTCCTTTCTCAATTCTCAACAACTTTACTTGGACATTTGCTTTCAGCGCTAGGAGGGAGGGATGTCAAGCATGGCAATGATTCACAGAAAGAGCAGAAACAAACTGCAAAAACAAACCGTAGGCCGCACACATACAGTTCAAAGTCAAATGTCATGAATGAGTCACTAAACAGCCTGATGGGAAGTGCTCAGAGTGCAGTCAAAGGAGGTCAAAGTGTGTAGCATAAGCGATACAAACAAAGGAGGAAGGCGAGAGGGGGAGAGCTGCTGCATGTGACTGAGGTTGAGGATGCAGACGGTTTCAGTAGTTTACACCCTGCTCAGGCTAACAGGAAGTGCTGCAGCTCCATGGCGGCTATCTGGAAGTCGTGTTGTGTTGTAGTATTGTCTACATAGGTCAGTGGAAGATTGTGTTATTGTCTGCACGAGCCGTTTGCTAATTAAGTTGTCAGTTTTAAGGTTAGATCAAACACTGATTGAATAGCCTGCAGCATCATGTCGTTTTTATTGCCTGGCTGCCCTTTACTCCTTCACGTGAAGAAAGTGTTGTTTCCCTTTATGAGACATCTGACAATAAGAGGTACATTAAGTACTTCTAAAACACAATTGAAAGACTAAAACAAAAAAAATGTCCTTCCATGACTACACTCCCCCCTCCTCCACTTCCTTCTTTCCTAACGAGTGGACAGGCAGACAGGCTCTGGCTCCGAGCACAGGTCAACAACTTAAAAAAGAACCCACAGTGGAAAAGTGGGCCATCTTCTCCTGACATAGAAACACATACACTTGCACTCTTCACACCAACATGGATAAGTGCTCCTGTAGGTGCCTTAAACTGGAAGTTGTTCAGTGTATGATGCTGTCTATAGTCACCACAACTCACATTGTCTTTATTCTATACATCAAGGACGACAATGGAAATGAATTTTTGAATTTGCATATATCAGCAAATTAATTTATTTGCATGTTTGTTCTAAGTAAAGAATTATTGTGAAATCAAATCTAATTTCTCTTACCAGAAGCATGACCTACAGTCCCCTTCAGAATAACCCAAACCCACCATAAACCCCAAACTTAACTTTCTCATGCCCAGCCTTGATACAAGACATGAAGAATAAAACATAACCACAACCGTATCCCTAAAGAACAGAAATAAGCCAATACATCGCCAATGTCAATGTATGCTTGTGCACACAGACAAAAACCCACTCAGAGTAACCCCATGACAGAACAGCATGTAGGTCAACCTGTGGTCAGCTGATCTGTCCTGATCCTGTCTAGTGTGAGCGGCCAGTGCTTTAGACTACAGTCACTCTGGCACACCAGACAAGATAGAAGCCCATATTATTCATGGCCTAAATTATAGTTGCAACGGACACAACACTGTCAAAGCACAGTTGGAAATAACAGTTCTGCATCTAGTCTATTTGTGTGTACTTTAAAGAGAAAAACAAACTAATTCTGCTTTAATTACTGCAATTGCATTATTAATTAATTAATGTGCAACGTCTTAGACCCCAATCAACTGCTCAATTGGCCTCTGTTAACCCCTGATATTGCCCCATGCATGCATACACACAAGAGATAATAAACCAAATAGTTTTGTGCAGAGATACACACATAGACAGCACACACACAAACACAGACACACACACACACACACACACACACACACACACAGACACACACACACACACACACTTACCCAGAGCCAAGCAAAGTCCCTGCACATCTCATCTCATTCCCTTCATAGTGCAGAGAAAAGACTCAAGTGTCACAAATGTTCCTGTTCCCGCAGAGGCCAGTGGCAACTCTCAAAGCTTTTGCTGCTTCCAAGCCTCCTGCCTGTGCCTTCTCACTCTCACTCTCTGCACATATCCCTTACTCTGCTCACTCTTTCTTTCTTACTTCCTCTCTCTTTTTCTTTTGCTCACTCTCTTTCTCCTCCCCTGCTCTCTGATCTGTCTTTTTCCCTTGTCCAGCGTCTGCACAATGCACATCAATTATTCAGAGGCAGTCTCCCGGTTTCTCCGGCTTATCCAATCAGAGCAGGGCTCTGCACTAATGGGCTCCTGCTGTACCTGCTACCGGCTCCAACACACTCTCGAGACAGCGGGGGGGAGGGAGGGAGAGAAATAGACAGAGGGAGCAGAAGAGACAGCCGAGGAGGAGGGAGGATGAGAGGAAGAGATAAAGACAGCAAGCCGACGCAGACAAACAGGAGTAGAGATAGAGAAGGCAAGATATTCCAGTGCTTCTCACCTCTGTCGTGAGGTGCTGTTATTGATGTGCTCAGCCTAGTCTGTCTAGCGCTCCATTGCCCTGTTTCTCTAAGCTGCCATCACACACTTAGACAGTGCACACAAAAACATGCACACATGCATAATCCAGCAATGCGACTGGCATTTGTCAGGAAGGGGAAAAAAACAGAAGAAACAAAAAAAACCCTGCAAGCTCAGATAGCACACTTGCATACATGGGAGGAGCTTAATATGCTGTGCAGGCTGGCTGGAAGCCAATAGCATGAGAGAGGAAGTGGAAGAAGAAGAAAGAATGAGGTGTAAAGATCAATTTATTCAAAGGCAGACCAATAGTAAGTTATCAGCCTTATCAGAGAGGGGATTCTCTGGACAATCTAACCTGACAACGTCCCCCCTGTCTTCATCAGAGGCCACTTTGTAAATCCAACTAACAAGACACATCAGAGGCTGAGTGCAACTGAATCAAAAAGGAGGCAGGTTGAGGGTGAATCTGAGTTCATCTTCTCTTTGCCTGCCCCTAACATAACCCAACATGGCAAAAAAAACAATATGCACCAATGAACAGGAAAGACCTAAGTTGTCATTGTTCTCTCTCTCTCTCTCTCTCGTACCAAACTGTTAAGATGTGCTGTACAGCCAAAGAGCGGGAAAGCCCACTGGCCTTGTGACAGCAGAGGGAAGTTGTCTTTCGTGTGGCCTTTGTGTGACAGACAGTCAGTCATCAACAGTTTCACAAATGTCCCACGCACAATTGAAACACACACAACGGAGGCATTGTTGGACAGAAATATAACTTGAAAAGGGTGTGTCAAAAGCCCCTGGGGGATGATGGGTGGGTGGGGGTGGGGGTTTGAGTCCTGAGGTGTGGGTGCCAGATCAGTCAACTCTGAACAAAAGATGGATTTAAATCATTTGCTCATCTGGTTTTGACAAGAACAAAGTCTTCTGTGTACCACGTAGGACCGCACTGGCAGCTCAGCTGGGATATTACCAAAATGAATTTACTTGCAACTGTGTAAACCAAACCAATTAAGTAGCAAGTGATAGAGAACCCAATCAGCCAGTGGCAGCGAATACCTAATAAGTATTTCCCCATGAGCTTTATTTCTATAAACTTAATAGTGAAGTTCTGAAGGTAGTTTTGGCTTGCAAAGGGGTTTCATCATCTAAGGCAAACCACTGGAGAGTGTCAGAGGAGAGGCCCGCCTGCTAAAAATAAACCCTGTTTCCTGTTAATAATTCAGTGCGCTGCTCTTACTCAGCAGTAATTAAATATAAAAGTCTGTAAGGTTGATTGGGTCAGTAACAAAGGATGCCTACACCTTCCTCTAGTTCTACACACACAGCTCAAAGATGGAAAGAAAGACGGGGTGAGAAAATCAATCAAGTGAAAGTAAATTGAGACAGGTAGGTGGAAGACATGTCAGACTGTTGTAGGCTAAAGGGGGAGAGAGAGAGAGAGAGAGAGAGAGAGAGCGCTAGAGAGACAGACAGAGAAAGAGAGAAGAGAGAGAGAGAGAGAGAGAGAGAGAGAGAGAGAGAGAGAAAGAGTGTTTGCACTCACACTGTGCAATGAATCTACACAAAGTCTAATGGGAGCACTTATTTTCAGTTGTTCATTCTCTTGCACTGATGGCTGAATTATGGGAGTTATGAGTTGGTGAAGTGTTTTTTCGTGAGCTGTGTGTGTGTGTGTGTGTGTGTGTGTGTGTGTGTGTGTGTGTGTGTGTGTGTGTGTGTGTGTGTGTGTTTTTTTCACGGGACACACGGTTAGTTACAGCCACACCCTGGAAGTTTTCTGTCACTGTTGACACAGCAGAGTGGCTGTTTTCCTGATGTGAAACACCAGATCGCCCTGTGAGCACGCTCTGTTGACTGACCGAGCGCTGACAATTCCACAGCTCTGCTGGAACAATGTCAGATGTGAGTGGGTGTGTGGGGGGAATTTACCAACCAACTAGAACAAAGCTACACTCTCTTATTATATTGTTGTTGTTGTTTTACACTCATTCTTAAATCAGCAGCAGAAGGGAAACCAACACATAAAAAAACATCAAAGACAATTATCACTTAGATAAAAGAGATCTTTAAATTCATCTGCTCTTTTCCCACAATAGTAAGTATTCACTACTGGAGCTTCACTTCCTGTGTGAATTCTAATAACATGTGATGCCAACATAAATTATTGAATCATTATTTCTTTTGAACAAGACCCAGGAACAACAAGCAGCAACCTGCATCTGACTTAAATATTAAAAGGAGGTTGAACATAGCGATCATTCCAGGGAGCAGCTACCTTTAATCCAGAGCGTGTCAAGTCATGTTGAAAACATAATACACAAAACTCAGTCACACTTAAGATTTACTTTCATCTCATTAAAACTTAACAGAAGGGGGCATTGTCAAATTGAGGAGGCAAAAAGGTTGCCATAAAAAGCGGAAACTGCCATGAGCTTGGTGACAGATTCGCTGAGGAGGGAAACTATAAAATCCTTGATAGATTACACGGCTAATCTGATTTGTTGTCTGCGGAACTTCACAGTAGCCCAACAGCTCAGAGTCTATTAGGGTTGTGTGTGTTTGTAGGGCAGCAGCACACCTATTATCTAATGAAGCTCTCAGTTGGATGTCTGATTCTGGCGGACTACATACTATTAGGACAAACATAAACAACTTTAAGAAGATTTACAAATGGACTGTGGATTTGAAAAGATTTGAAAAAGAAGCAGCGTCCATCAAGTATGACTAAACAAAAAAATCCATACCCGGAAGCTGCTCTTTGCAAGAGAGTAAACTTAAAAAAATTACATAAAATTGCTAGCTGTTACAGTCCACACTGACAGCGTTAAAGCTGTGTATCCTCGCTGGCTCTGAGAGTTAACAGTGCTAATGCTAGCTCGCCTAACAGCAGATAAGTCTCTTCACTGGCTGATTCCAGATTAGAGCAACACACTAATCCCCGCAGGCCTCACTGCAGGGTCACAATCTCCAGACAGCTCATCAGCAGCAGAAATTCTCTTCACTTCGCTCGACAGGTCTCACAGGGCAACAGTGTGTACTTTTATATCGGGAGGCACGCAACGTAAGGCGTTTGGAGCTTGAAAATAATGAATGCAAAAAAGTATTTTTTGAGATCTAAAGATGTCAAATTGTTCAACAAATAAGCAAGACTGCTTAATAACTAACTGGAAGTCATATATAACTTGCTACTTTGTTATTACTTGGAGAACTGTCTGCCTGATAGCGTAACTCACCTAGTATTTGCACACATTCTGCAGTGATGACAGTATTTTGTAGTTGTAGTGAGAAATACACACTAATTCTCAAGTTGTCAAACTGTTAAAAAAAAAAGGAGGGCAGCAATAATTGCTTCATCAATTTCCTCTCTTTAAGTGATGCTTTGAAAGAAAGCATCAGTGTGATTGATCCGCAGTCTTAAGAGTCTGCCTCTTCCCTGAGGAGCCCGCAGAGAGCATCCCAGACTCCTTGGCCCTCAGTCTGGGCTCTCAGGTGTCACATCTGCGGCCCTTTGTCGCCATGCAGGCTGTCAGAATATTGTGCTGGGGCTGCACAATTAGACACACATTCACGCATGCATACACACACACGCACACACACACACACACACACACACACACACACACACACACACACACACACACACACACACACACACACACACACACACACACAGAGACACAGACAGTAAAAACACACAAAAAAAGACAGTACAGACAGAGCTGACAGAGCAGTAAAGGCCAAATGCTTCTCTTCTCTCTCTTGTTTCTGTGAGTGCATGCATGTATCTCTGAGTTCAAGTGTGCATCACGTCTCCTCTGTCGCCCTCCCGTCTGCTTTCTCAGACAGACGTCCTTGTGAGGGAGGTAAGACGGATGCTCAGTGAGTAAGATCAGCCCTGAGTCACATCTGCCTCCCACCCCGACAGCCTGCCTGCCTGCCTCATTTGATGACTGGCCGCATCACATCTCCCATCCCTTCCCCTCCGCCACCACCCGACATAATTACACTACAGTTCCCATTTGTCCACTGTGCATAAACAGCTCTTCCTGAAACCCAGTGCTGTCTTCTATTAGATCCCAGAACCATCAGCAGGCCTGAGCATGATTCTGACTGTCAGTCAGGCCCAGACAGCCAGCCAGTCCGAGCCATGCCTGGACAACAATCACATTATCCCAACACAGGAACACAGACGGAGAGAGAAACACAGCAATCAATATTGTACACTGACGTCTGTCTGACCACTTAAGTTCCTCCCAACAAGACGCTTCCCACCGCAACTGAAAGAAGATATTCAGCTCGAGCAAATGTTCATATCATAGGACCATGTGAGCAAAAAAGAGCAGAAACTGATACATTTCTGCCTTCTGCATATTCAGTTGCAACACACTGCAGCTTGTATGAGGAATTACAGGATAAGATTTCAGATTTCAGTGCGTTACTGTCAGCACTGTCACTGCAGTTCCTGTTATGAAACAGTGACATATTCACCCTGTCAGAAAAACAAAGAAATCAGACAGTTTAATCAAAATATTTGACTCTCACTACTCCCACTTATGTAAC
Organism: Dicentrarchus labrax; assembly: GCF_905237075.1. Classification (NCBI taxonomy): domain Eukaryota; kingdom Metazoa; phylum Chordata; class Actinopteri; family Moronidae; genus Dicentrarchus; species Dicentrarchus labrax. The sequence continues at coordinate 12,014,781 of NW_026136702.1, read as the reverse complement.
TGCCACACAAAGGTTTATCTGTGTTCTGACTGGCTGGCTACGGCTTTGTCAGGTCTCTGTCAGGCAGAGTGAGTGGTCCAGCACACATCAGCGACACCTCCCCAGCCATCCATCTCTTTCTCTCTCTCCTCTCTCCCGCCTCTGCACATTTCACTTTGACAAATGTACAAGAACAGGCCGCTCCTGCAGGACTGTGGGAGGCGGGGAGGGGAGGTATGGATCGGAGGGGGGAAATTGGATTTGATAGATAAATGTCTGAGGGTAGCGTTACTGCTCGCTCTTGCTTCATATGTGTGTGCATGCAGACTGCACAAGTGTGGGGTTTGTGCACAAAGACTGTTGAGTAGACTATTTTTGAGAGGCTACCACCCGGACAGCTCATCTCAATAGCACATTAATGTTTAATGGGGACTAAAAATATCTGACATTATAATGCTCTATGGGCTTTTTGTGTGATGTCTGTGGTTGCAGCTGTTTGTTGAAATAAAAAAAAAAAAATCCGAACCACAGATTCATGGTAACTTTAACAGACACAGAAAGGAGCAGAATAATTTGCAAATTAAACTGTTTGTTGGTATAATCATGAGCTTCTCTGTGTCTTGCTAACAAAACATCCTAATAACCTTTATATAGTGCTCAAAACACAAAACAGCTACATTGTGCATTAATGTCCTGAGTCCAATAATGAAATGCTTCTGACTGGATCACGACTTTAAGCCATCCAGCGACATGTTTTTAATTGTTTTAATTTCATGAAAAAGTGAGTAATTGTAGCATGAAGAACAATGAGCATTCATTGTACCGTCCACTGTCTTGCAAGTCAACGGCAGTAAATGGGATGATGTATGAGCATGCATCTGGCGGCGTTTTAGTAAAGTGGTGGTTCTTACCTGCAGACTTGGGAGTGAATTTGTCCCTGTTGGCGGCACACACAGCCAGCAACCTGTAGCCCAGGTCTAAGTCATACCCCTGCTGAGCAGCGACGCGACTGACCACCTGAACAAAGCAACAGATTGTGAGTTTTTTAATAATACTTTTATCAGATCATCACTATAATAAACTGGGTGAAGAGCGCTTTCTTATGCAATACCACAAGATATTAATCTCTTACACGAGTAATGAATGCTAAATAAACCTTAAGCCATAGTTAAGGCATCTTAATCCTTTCACTTTCTCAATTGTGTTAATATTTTGAGCCTCAGCTATCATTTAACTTAATTTGTCTTCAGACAGCCTCACATACAATAAACACTCGCTCACAAGCACACACAGACACAGTGAGATTAATGTGGAGTCTGCAGTCTGGATTGCTCCACTGATCCACAGTCAGGATGAGTCTGATGACTGCATCAACCTCCAAGAGAGGTGAGGGAGCCAAACCACAGTCACTCTGCAGAACGAGCAGAGTCTCTGAAAGGTTATCCTCAGACAAGCCCGCTCTGGGCCTAAAGCGAACAGTTTGTCTCCTGACTAAAGGTTGCCGGTTCAATTACCCAAACAGAGCAGGAGAAATAATGGGTGAACAAAGGTTAAGAATCCTCGCTTTCCCTGAAAATTTGAGAAGAACCAGTACCCAGCTGTAAGAATTTAAATAATCCTTTTGTGTTAATGACTTCAAAAAGAGGTTGAACATTTATGGGACACGAAGCAGAAGCCTCCCGGACTCTAATATAATGGTAAAGGGGGAATGCTGAGTGACGTTAAACAGGACTCAGGAGACAGGGGTAAATCATTATTAGAAGAGAACCCCCTTTGCTTTTATCTGCTAACAGATGACTGCTCCTCTGCTCCCTCTGACCTCAAAACACACATTACCGTTAACAAGGTCAGCTGGGTAGCCTTTTAGGGAGCCAACATAACAGCTAGCAGTGATCATAAAGTGCCTTTGTCACAGGTAATATAGCTGCTTGAGCACTGATTGAAAAACTAAGGAAATGATATCAATAAATAACCTTTGTTTGATTGTTTTAATCAAGAGATGGCAACATACAATCCTTGAGTTGCAGTAAGTCGTGTTGCATTTATCTGAACCGTTTACGTGACATAAGGATGTCATTTCAGGGACAAATAATCTATGCAAACCAACCATATTATGCAAACGATGACAATTCTGACAAACCGTCAAAACGTGTTGTTGTCAATTGTTTAATTTCCTGTGTGAGTTAGTCTGCCCTTCAGTTTGCAGGCAGACAGCCAGCTACAGAGGCTAGCATAGATTCAACACAGATTTAACAGTGTTTCACCTCATAAGCCTTTTTCAACTTAATCTCCCTCTGAGGACGTACATCCAGGCCCATATTCCTGTCCATATAAAAACAGTGCTGTAAGAGGTGCTGGGGGGTTACTGGGGCTTTCGTATCTTTGTTTATCTATTTGCTGGTGAAAAAAAGGCTTCAGTTCCGTAGTTTATTTCTGCTTGTTGTTGAAACTGTTGAACTAAGTGGGCGATTTTTACAAAACTGTGAGACTAGAGGCAGAAATAATACAGATGTCTGCATACACTGACAATAAAGAAAGAAAATAAAGAAAGAAAGTCAAAAAATAGTCTTTAGGCATACGGAGCTAATAGTGCAGAACTGACAGCTCAGTTATGTCATATTTTATTGGCTCTGAAGCCGATACCAGAGATACCAGAGATCGGAGCATGACCTCCACATGTACAACATGCCAGAGGGAACAGACGTCTCCACATGAGGCACAAATCTCATACACCGTGGGCTATGATTAAAATAGATGCTCAGCCATCTTTAAATTTCAATTCAGCGATCTAATATATAACGAGCGAGGTAACTTCATGAAGGGAAAATCCCTGAAAGAATGCATGGACTTGTTGCACGCTGTAATTCTCCAGATAAGAGGCAGTTTGCTCTCCGAGTCTGATGAAACAATTTAGCTGATGGAAACCGCCCCATGCTGAGAGGGATCTCAGTGGTGGGCTCCATTGTATAGCTCTTTATCAGCCTTTAAGAGGCTTTTATTGTGATTTACACATTAATGAGCATTTATCTGTTTGCTCACGCTACCACTTCAGCTGGGGACAATGTTCCTTCAGTGTTTCAACGGCTGATCTGAGCGATAAACGTTAAATTCTCTGCTCCAAAGCCTCTTTCACACGTGTACGTAAGTGTGTGTGTGTGTGTGTGTGTGTGTGTGAGTATTTTTCACACACACCTGGTGGAGGCCAGCTCTCTGGCCTTGTGCCCAGATCGATGAATGGTAGCTGGTGAACTGAAAGGTGGTAGCCAGAGGTGGCTGGCTACCCACAGTCCTGTTCAAAGCTCTTTTTGTTGTGCATGTGTATGTGTGTGTGTTTGTGTGTGTGTAAAGCACAAAGTGGAGAGAAGCAGTGGGTGAAGGAGGACTTTAACCTGTGTCACTGGCCCCTGACGGCCTGAGCAGCTGCCTTGGATAACTGCTGGATACAAACCTGGGGAGACTATAGCCTGCTGTTTTTACTCAGATTTGTAGGGAAGAAAAGGTATAACCCGAATACAAAATGAACATGAGGCAAAAAAGCCTCAGAAGTGGACACATCAGCTCATGTTTTTTTTCCTAACCATCCAAAATCTAATTATTGTTTTGCTCATGTCTCCAAAAAAGTACCTGAAAAACCCAACAAAAACCATAATTAGTGTTTGCGTACCGTCAGACATCCCATGAGACTTTGCTCGAAAGGTCGCTGGAAGGCCCGGGGATCTCCACACCAGTCGAGCAGCTCTGTGGCTGCTGAGTGGAAGTTGGCCGGGTTCTGTAAGTGCTGTGCAAACACAGAGAAAGGAGACAGCCATTAGAAACAATGGGAAATAATGAGCGTTATTTTTTTCAGATTAAGTACAAATTGGAAAAACACTGAAACCAAATAGTTTTGCAGCCTTGCGCTCTCCCTCCAAACTGCCTTGATTTAATGTCTTCTGTTTCTGCACAACCCTGTGAGGACCTTGACTCCTTCCAATGTACGCCCACTCAGGGCTCTGCTGCATTGTGGGAAGAAGATCACACCCATATCAACAATGATGCCAGTGTTTCCTGTTAATCTCTCTTGGCAACACCCAGCCCTCACCCCCATGACCCACACAGCAACCAAATCTTTCCTTCCAATCCTCCTTCTCTCTCTTCCCCTCATTCATTGCCTGTTTTCAGAATGTAACAGAGCCTCGGCACCAGAAGTCCACTGGCCGGCTTGGCTGTTCACAAAGAAAACAACCTTGGTCCTGGCAGCTATGGGTGCAGACTCAATATGCGCCGTTGGTGTGTTGTCTAATCTCTTTCAGTCTCTGTCCGTCTCTCTCGCCTGTTCACTGAGGCCTGAAACAGTTGAGTCTTTTCTTCCCAGTGTCTGAAGGCTAGTCAGGCTGGCAGGACACAATAAGCGGTTTTAAAATTGGGCTCCCTTTCTTCACGGCTCAGGAGGTTAATAGCTCTGAAATGGCGCAGAGCTGCAGCTTGTTCAGTCGGCGAGATTGAGCCCACTTGAAAGCATTTATTATTCTCATCTGGGGCTGAAGCGTTTTGTTTTGTGTGTTCTTGCAGAGAAGGTAGGACCATTGTCTTTAGGGGGCAGCAGAGGTGAGCGTTTTTTGAAAGGGCAGCTTTTTTGGCAGTGTGTGACAAAAGGGCTCTTCGGTGCGAACATGTTATGCCCAGTACCCGCCTGCAGAGAAAATCTCTGAGAGCTTCCAATGATATCATGAGCTTCAAGAGAGGCCTTGAGTGACTCATCTTTTCTGATGTGAAGATTAGCCATTATAGAGTTAGCTGTGGACTCTCACAGGGGTTTGACTGAGGATGAAGAGAAAGCAGGGAGACTGAGAGAAAGTGAGAGATGCTCTTGTTGAGTGAGAGGGAGGAGAAGAGCCTGTTCTAGATGAGTGATATAATCTGGCATTATTGCTGCTTGATGGGAGGCGTATCAGCCTCCAGCGCGAGAGGAATCAGAACTAGCACAGCAGGGGCTGTCTGTCTAGATCTGAACTCACAGCTCCTCCTGCTGCAGCGCTTGCCACCGACTCTGCCTGACAACCTCGACTCTGGTGTGAGGGGGAGGACAGCGGAGGGAAACAGCTCTGCTGAGTTTTGGGAGCAGGACGGGGCCTGAGCTGCTCTTGTTGTTGTTGCTGTTCAGGGTTGGATGAGGACAAGAAAGGGGAGATGGGGGTGGGGGGCTGAGAAGCAGTGATGGGGTTTCAGCAGACAAAGACCCAGACGTTTGACAGACTGTCCCGACTGTGAGATGATGGACTGACTTACCCCCTTTTCAGGCCAGCCAAGGATCAGGCTGCTCAGTGCCTACCTGGCTGCATGAAAAACAGCATAACACCTGGCTCTCTGCCAGCGGCTTTCCCCAAACCAAAACAACACCCTGCTAGCAGAACCGCCACAAGCTCAGCTCACTGACTAACTTGCTGCCTTTGAAGTCTGGTTTACTATGAGTTCTATTACAGCCAGAGCCGAGGAGTATATAAACCAAGCTACAATTAGTGTATTTATTAAGCTAGATGTGTTAACTCAGGCTATTTAGGGCTTATCAGTGCCGCCTGAGAAAATAATTGAGGAGGCTTTGTGAAGTGAGTAGTGTCAGTTCCACCCCATTTTTACTCATTTGACGTCACGCACATCGCTACATGCAAAGTAGCAGAGCTGAGGCAATAAGAGCCTGTTTAGATAAAGGTTGTTATAGTGGGTGCTCAGGAGTTTAGGTGGAGGTGGGATGGGGGGAGGGGGCTTTAACAGCAGGCACAGAGAAAAGGAATATGTCACCTCATAATCGCAAGCTCAAAGCCCTATCATTCACTGATTCACTGTAAGCTATGGTGTCATATGGATGTTGGGAGATAGAAAGGATCACACCCACATGGCATAAACAAATAAGCCCACAGCCTGCCAGCCAGCCAGCCAGCCAGCCAGCCAGCCAGCCAGCCAGCCAGCCAGCCAGCGACTTCTTGTAGACTATTAATCACAGGCAGAGGCGGTAGCCCTGGGTTATGTCTGTCTGTTTGACTCCGTCTTTCTATCCGTATCTTTCTGTGAGGAGTCTCCTGAATGCTGGCAGTCAAGGAAGCATTTAAGCTAAACCACAACAAGGGCCAGCATACGTCAAGAGTCAGGAACGTGATGTAAGGGTGCACAGGACCAGGAAAGGGTTGGGGGGGGGGGTTGCTAGCGTCTTTGAAGTCTCTTCATGTGTTCACTGCCAGATTTGCCTCTCTCTCTCTCTATGACCCTGTGCAACATGATCTGTGTGACTGGAGCTAATGGCCAGAAAAACTGATGCCCATATAAGGTGCTGAAAGGAGAAAGGAGTGTAGGAGAGGAGAGGAAATGCAGATTCTTGTGTCTTTGCCTCTAGAATCCATGTCTCGCATAGTACGGAAGGAAGTTCAAGGAGGCTGCTACACATGAGGGTTTATACACACCTGTTTGATGCACAGCAGCCTGTCATTGGTCTGCTGGATGTGCCGGTCCATTGATGGTAACGTGTTCATCTTGATGTCTCTACCGGGACGCCATTAAAAGATCTTTATTCTGTAAAAACAGGAAGAAGAAGAGGGGGAGAGGTACATCTGTTAGAACAGGTTTTTGTCAGGTCACCCATGTGAGGAGTTTGTAGCCTGTGAAGTTCAAACAGCATTTTAGCAGCTTGACAAATTCTCAAACAGGGAAGGCAGCTTGTTTATACACTGACTCATCTAAGGGCTTGATCTGCCTCAAGCGCGTTTTTTTTCCAGCAAATGCATGAAACTGAGATATTACACAGCGGCACCAGTAACGACAGAAACATGACAAAACTGAAAGAAAACTTTATTACTTTATGTTACCTGTGGGAGGAAAATGTAACCGAGAAAGGACATCAACTGTTATCTCTCTTTAAAAAGAAGCACACCTCACAGTCAAGGTTATCAGTGTGGCATAGACACCTAATTTATGCCCACATCTAAACGCAGATAAGGTTCAGCTTCACAGCATCTCTTTCTTTGTGTGTATATCTTGTTCTGATCCAACAGTGAGCAGCAACAACAAGAACAATTTGAGCCCCCATGCTCACTACTCCGACCATCTCGGAGAAATGGGTTGAGGCTGGATTAATAGGTATTGTGCTGCTTTGCCAGCGAGGCCTCCGTCCCTCACCATCCCTCTGTGTTTATCTCCATCAGTGTTGGTCCGCCTCACATTCCTCCACACAAAAGGCGAACTGAGAAACCACAGGTGGGAGGGGGGGGGGCAGGGTTCTAGAAAGCTGCTCAGTACTGATAAAGGGTCCCCCAAGATCCCCTGCTGTGACAAACAGAGCGAGAGAACGAATGCGATGGAAGCATAGTGCTCAGCCAGGGAGTTTTCATGTGTAATGCTCAGTCTGGTGGGCTTATCTTAGAAAGAGTATTGCAAGTATGCACACTATTTTCTCGTCTCTTTCTCTCTTACACACACACAAACACACACACACACACAGACACACACAGACACACACACACACCTAAGAGCATGTAAACACAAAAGCTTGAATTCTTTACTTTGATTAAGCGTAAAGGTAAAACTTCAAAGGAACACCTTGAGAATAAGAGTGTATTACTAATCCTCTGAGCTTAAGCATTACCAGAGTAGAATTACCTGGAGTGCACTTGCACAAAGTCTTAAACATCAGCGGATACATTGCTGGCATGAGTAAGGGGGAATTCTGGAGCAAATGCGGTCAAACGGTGGGCAGCCAAATGTCTCTTGTCAGGTTACACGGACATGATGGTGCAGTGGTTGCTGACTGTCTGTGAAAAGTCCCTAAAAACCAGCCCTGCAGGGCACAAAGCCACCCTCACCGCACATAATCTGACCATAACTTTGGGTGGCCTAATTCTGCTGTGTCGTGTCTCCCAGCATCCAGCAGATGTCTCCCTCTCCTGCTGCTAACCAGCATGTCTCTTTCACAAACTACACCCGGAGCAAGTGGTCCAGAGAGGGCTCCTTTAAGCCCTGACAAGTGCTACAAATCCCCTTCAGCAGCCAGGCAGCTCCACGGACCGCTAACAGGGCACACTCCAGCCCAGTGCTGGCCGTCTGACCTTGTGGCTATTGATTAACTGTTTCTCCTCAGCTCCCCTTCCTGCTGTCCCAACACACCCACAGCCAAGACTGAAGAGAAAGGAGGAGGGTGGGAGGGGGTTGAGAAATCTGCCTTTTCTTTACTCAATAATCTCTTCTTTTTTCCCTCCTTTCCACTGTTGTGCTTTCACAAGGACCAACACACACACACGCACGCACACACACGCACACACACACACGTCCTCCCACAAACGGGCAGTGCTTTGTCAGTCGATGAAAAGACGGGCCCTCTGGTTCTGAAAGGAAAATGAGTGAGGTGGAAATGCAACTGGCCGGCCAGGCGGTGTTCAGTCGGTGGCGAACAGTGATAAGAAGTCAATCCACCTGACTGACTGACAGACTGACTGTCCAGGCTGATGACCACACCCCCCATTCAGGGGGAGAAATGTGTTGCATAACAGTGGAAACATTGTAGAATCACTCCTACTGCCCCACATCCTCACCCCTCCCTGTTTACTATCAAAATAAAACTGTAATCTGTCAACAGGAAGGCATACAAGTAGCAAAATGTTCTCACACATCTCTGCCTCTCCGTAGATTGACTGATTACAGCTGGACGAACAAAACTGGTAGCGTTGTGTGATTTTTCTCCTGTTTTCCAGATTTTTTAAGTTTCTGTTTTAGATTTTTTTGGGCTACTGCTGTAGTTATTTGAGCATGCACAAGCTGAAGACGGGGCAGCTTAATCTTTATTGTCTTCCAAACATCTTAATCAGCTCCACTCAGCACTGCTTACCAGAGGTGCAAAGCAAAGGATTACACATCCAATTATGCTGTGCATATTACAACCACCCTTTAAACAGCAGTGGGAGGATACTGCTATGAATCAGAGCAGAGTAACAAACCACAAATAATACTAACATCCAAGGGAGCTTCTGTTTCGTTATTTCAATGTCTTAAACACACACACACACACACACACACACACACAAACTCTCTCTCTCGCTCTCATTTTTTGTGTTGTCCCTCCTTCTCTCTTTCCTGGGCAAAACAAGCAGGGGGAAGCGGGGCAAGAAATAAGTGCTCAGAAACAAAAGCAAAGTAATATGAAAAGCACTGGAGTATGGCAGGAAGGGGGCAAGAAGGGCCAGGCTCAGTGGGGAAAAGAGACAGAGAAAGAAAAAGAGAGAGTGTTGAAATTATCTCTTCATTATCAGCACACACACACACACACACACACACACACACACACACACACACACACACTTATTCATGCGTGCACACTCACACGTAGCATATGATCACTCATAGCATGAGTGATTTCTCATTTCAGACAAATGACTACCACCTTTGTCAAGTGAAGCTTGCTTTGTGAGTGTGATCAGTCAGTGGGGGTTGCATGGAAGCGCTTACACAGGAGCTGACATTGCACTCCAATACTGGGTATTGTAAAGGAGCAGGGCTGGGCATTATGGTTGGAGTCAATATATCTCCAATTCCAGTATATTCCAGTATTTTCCCTTAACGTTTAGGATTTAGTAGCATCTAGTGGCTTACTTGCAGATTGCAACCAACTGAATACTGCTCGCCTTTCATGGGTGTAGGAGGAAATACAGCGGCGCAAAAGACCCAATCTGGAGCCAGTGTTTGGTCTCCATAAAAGAGGTCCTGCTCCCTTCATATGTAATAACTGCTCATTCTAAGGTAACAAAAACACAACGGTTCTTATTTTCAGGTGATTATACACTAATAAAAATATTCCCTATGAATATTATATTACATTTTTAATAGTTCCTCCTAAATGTTACACACTGTACCTTTACATTTAGCAATTTGAAGCAATTTATACGCATAAAACAATCTAAAAATGCAAATATGACTGAAATACACAAGGGTTAAGGAGAGCTGGCCAACAATATCCAACACCACAAAGGTATTAGAGTTGTATACAGGCAATCTAAAACACATTCAAAGTAGTCACAGAGGACATGCTGAGAATAGTATATATCTTTCTGAGGATTTGTTCAGTATTTGGCTGTGCAAGGGATCCCTGAGGTCAACAACACCTTGCAATTGGTTCTTGTCCTTTTGACGTAAACAATTCAATAAATGAAAAGGTTAATGCATAATAACAAACTCTTCATAGGTGGGGGACAAAAACGTCAATAGCTTATTTTGTTGGCTTTTAATTACATCTTGCTCAGAATAATATTTAGACAACAGAAATGTGTGAAATGATAAAATGACATGATCATGTCATCAGAATATGATCCTGCTGAAAATTGATAAACAATGATATCAAATTATAAGCTCTAGAAATAGTACAAGTCCTGTAGCCACATAAAAGCTTTGCCTCTGGAGGCGAACATGCTGTAGTTTTCTCTTAAAATGTATAAATGCATAATGTTGAAATTATTTAGTGGTTTGAAAGGGTTTCACAGGCCCTGGAAGAGGAAGGGATATATTCTGTGCGTTCAAGATTTTCAGTTTAAGTTAAATAATTATGGGTTTGTTTGCAATACTAAGGCACACAACACCTTTTGTGGTGTTTTAATGCCTAATCTTCTAGCCTCTCCTGTATGCAAAGTGTAGAGGGCAGTGCTCAACAATCTAAAAGGAGCAACTGGGTGAAGTTTGGCCAGAGATGATCTTCATTATTCAGCAACAGTCTGGAAAAGGAGAACATATAACTCTTGCTCTCTGGCCACAGTGGGAGATCTTCTGTCCTCCTCCTCCTCCTCCTCAGTTATGGCCACAGCTTTTCTTTCTTTCACTGCTATGTGCTTTTTGCTTCCCTTTTCTATAGCCCTCAGACATCATTAGAGCCACCCAGCATGCACACTCCTTTCCACCACCTTCCATTTTCCGTTCTATCATTTTCCTCTCCCCATCCCTCATATCTCAACCCTCCTGCCACTCTTCCTCCCACCCTCCCTCACACTCCTTCTCCTTCCTGGGGCCCCGTGCGGGAGCTGCCATAACAGGAGGTGGAATGGATTCATTTGCTCTAATGTGGTTTGGGCTGCAGCGTGGCACGGCACAGAGCGACACTTTCTCCCAGCGCACAGAGCTTCTCTCCCTCTCTGTCTGCAGTTCATGTGTTTTCAAACAGGCCAATCAACACCACTCAGCTGTGCTGGCCTCTCTCTCCCTCCAACAATCTCTGCTCTCAGTGTGTCTGTAAAAAGCCACCAGCCCTCTCTCACACACACTATTATCTCTAGTGGCAAACTCCCATAGCCAGACAGTCCCTTTTTGCTCCCATTGCCTTTATTTTCTCCACTCTGTCCTCAGCTTCTTCTCTTTTTTTTACAAACCGACTTCCAACATCTCTGTCTCTCTGCCTTGTTTTTGTTCTTTGCATTATTTTGCTAATCCTCTCCTCCACTAATCTCTCCTCCCTCTCATTTTCCCTCTCAGCAAAGCCAGCTACTGGTCATATCGCTCCCTCCGGCCTTTATAAAACTCAACCCTCTACACAGCATCATAACCACCAGCCTCTATAAAAATCTGAAATGACTTGTCCCTGGGGTGGAAAAAATAAACTCTAAATGTCGCTGTTTGTTTATCTTCTGTTTTAATGTGACAACCACAGGAGCACCGGGCAGCTATGCGACACCCAACACTGCAATGCAAACAGCTGTGATGTGGGGATATGTGAGCTGCTCTGTTGCTGTCTATAAATATGGAGCTTCAGTTGTGGAGTATTGCAGGTATGCGCCACAAGATACCCCCGGGAGCAGCCGATTATTTCACCACTCAATGTGTGAGATCAAAAAAAGAGCACTATGTACTAAGTGAGCACAGAGGTGCCCTCTCTTGGGATTGACAACGTTGTAAAACTTCCACATTACAATATTTAGCAGTGAATATGTCGATATTGGTATAGCAAGCAATATTTTGGGGTTGGTTTCTGCTTTTTCAAGATACTTACACACTTACACAGACTTAAACTGCACAGACAAGATATTAAGACTGCATCTGACAATAGTCTTAGTGTTACATATTTCTTCAAGTTTCTTGTTTTGTCTAACAGTCAGAAGTCTTTAAGGTATTAATTTCACAGTGATACAAAACAAAAAAAAAGAAACAAATCTTTCAAAATATTTTTTCTTGATTCATGACTCTTAATTGATAACTAAAACAGCTGTTTAGTTACATTTCTGTCGGTCAACTTATATTTCCCTCAGGAGTTGGTGGAGACCAAACACAGAGCTAAAAGGAGAGAGAAAATTGTATGTTCGCCTTGTTGCCAGAGACATGACTTCAAATGAAAGCTAATGTTGTTCTGTGTCTGCTGGATGTGTAAATAAGCAGCTGTTTACATGTCAATTTAATATGTCAGTCTTGTGTTTACATCTTGTTGCGCTCCCCCAAAGTGGTACAAAAGTTAGTTGGCAGGTTTGAGCTGGCAGTAAACTCCACCAGAACTGTTTGCCAGATTGTCAAAAAATTTGGAAAATCCTTCCCCCCACACCTTTCGGAGGGCGCTGTGTCCAAAAAGTTCTATAACTTTCCAAAACCGACAATCTGACATTGACTCCCACTTCATGCCATGATAGGCTAGCTTTATGTAGGTAAGAAGGGAACTATGAAATAAATCTCCTCTCTCAAGCACTCTTTCATTCTCGTGTGCAACACTATGAATGTCTTCCAGGACAGATGGTCTGAAAACGTGCGCTGACTTTTCACTCTGCCTACCGGTGCGGTCGCTTGAAAAAACAACACGTTGGATTTCTGACGTGGTCGGACAACACATTGTATGAACTAGTTCTGTTCAACCATAACACCCGGCCCTTAACCTCTAACACGTTATAACCGTAGTGAAAACACCAGATGATGCCATATCACATGCTGTATCACAGTACAATATTTGATGAAATATTATATATTCCTGAGGCTATTTCCCACTTTGCTGTACATTTGTGTGTGTGGGCCCACGTTGATGCATGAGCCCATGTTTTTGTTTTTATCATCTCAAGTGCATTAATAGGGAAAGGCCATCTATCTAACCATGAGATGCGAAATCAGGTCATCCATGAGCATAACGGAGCTTGAGCGTCACATGATGAATGAATGAACTCCTTATTCCATAGAATGTTCCAGTTGCTGAGGACTATAAATACCAGCTGGGGAAGATTGTATGTCCTGGCTACCACATAACGATTTTCCACTGTCATGAAAGGCAAGATTTCTATCACTCGTGATGCACAAGGGATGGAGCAAGTGTGTGAGTGTGTGAGTGGGGAGAACACAGTCCAATGTGTAGCCTTTATAACTGTACCAGGCCGTCATAGGACTGCCTGAAATACTGAGCCCTTTCACTGAAAGAGTGCATAAATCTGATAAGCTTTATTAAGTGGAATAACAGCAGTCTAGTACATTTTAAGAAGACTATGTGAGAAGAGATGACAGTGTATCTGAGGAGAGGAGAGGAGAGTAGGGGAGAGCGGAGGAGAGTGATTGACAGTGCAGTCTGACAGACTTGTGTAAAGCTAACCTTATGGGCCTGACTCCAGCAGAGCTGTTAGCTTACACACCGCCCCCTGTGACTGCTGAATGGGTAAACTGACAAATTCCATGTCCTTCGGTTTCACCGGCAAACTGCTGACCCAAATGCAATTAAACAACATCCACTGGGGTGAGTGTAACACATCAATGTACGGTAGCATATGAATGTGCATGTGATAGTCTATGTGAGCAGAGAGTGATGAAGTGTGTGCAGGAAAGAGAAACGGAGAGACAGGGGCAGAGAGTGAGACTTACAAAGAGTGAGTGTGATTCAATCTGCTCAGTAAGCCATGAAATGGTATTGGTGTCATTAGGGAGAGCAAAAATATATCTGTGCCAGTCTGCCCTCGACTCCCCTTGTCTTTGACACTCCAAAAGCACAATCCTTACTAAAAACGCAAGCAGCCCAGCCTCTCCGCACTGAACAAAACGTCCTAGAGCGCTGCAGCTCCTGCAGAACAACCTTTATTTCTCCCTCTGATCTTACATGGGACAAATGCAATTAGCCATTAACAAAAATATTCTTGAGCGAAATCAGTTTGAAATAATATTCACAGTGTAGCCAGTACAGTACAGAACGTGCCACTTATTGAAGGCCGCGCAACGAAAAAGTCATTAGACAGCTGGAATAAGAGCTGCTTTTAATAAAATAAACCTTTTCCAGCACATAAGTGCAGAAAGAAATCACAGCCTTGCTTATTCAGAAAACTGCTCAACAGCACAGAGCAATAACTAAATTCAACAAACAAAGGACACAGTCAGTGGATGGCTCATTATCTAAGAACTGAGGAAAGTAACTAAAGTATCAAAATTACAAACACAAAATTCAGGCTATTCAAAACTGCTGCTGAATCAACTCCAAACGGCATCATCGGATCACAGATCTTGTTTTGAGCGCTGAAAAATAAAAAGAGCATTTCCCAAAATTTCACAGCTGCCTGCATTCTAATTCCTCCCTGCATTTCTGTCATGTAACTAAGATATTCAAAACAGTACAGAATCCTTTTTTTCCACTACCCTGCCTTCAAGAGAGCGCCCCTTGAGTTGGAACAGAATAAGGCACTTGTTCAAGGGCACTAGAAGAAGACTGATGTTTGCTAGTACATGCAGCAGGTCCTCTCATAGAAAAACAGTCTGTGTGACCAGCGATGCAACAAATACAAACAAATCACGTTTTCAAGCTTTGCACGCTAAAATCCTTTGACAGTGGATTTTTACTGAACGGCTAAATAACCTTAGAGACAGCGAGACCTTCCTACACGTGTAGAGGGGAGAATGATGCACTCATTCATCTTGCTGTGTGTGTGTGTGTGAGTGTGTGTGTGTGTGTGTGTGTGTGTGTGTGTGTGTGTGTGTCAGAGTGAGGGTGTGAGTTGCAAAGAACACAAAACATCTGCTTGCTGTGAAAATGAAACAGCCTAATGGTGTACACAGAGCACCAGTTTCATTCACTGAAGGGACAATCCACACAGGTACTATTTGGCACAGTGAGTGCAGAAAACCAGCGTTGAAAGGCTAATGTGCTTCACTGCAGCTTTCACAAAACACTCTTTTAGTGCTACAAAGTACTCCACTAGTGTTTGTGTGTGCTTATTTGTGATCTCAAGCATCGTTACACAAAGTCCATCCTATCAGCTTATCTTCACACGTGCATGTGTGCGTAACATGTCGAAATTATGTTTGACATCGCAGGCAGATGCAGAAACACACATTTTTAAGCCTCAAGAGGCTTCAATGTGTGTATTTGCGGTCTGATTATGCTTCCTCTCTAAAATGTTATTCTGCCATAGCTCTGCTTGTGAGATCTGAGGTATGTAGAACGGAGTGCTGGAAGACGAGACAGACAAATAGATGGGAAGGGAGAGGGAGAGAGAAAAACACACATACAACATATTACATGTAGTGGGAGGCTGGGAGAGACGTGCAGGGAGAGATAGGGGGGAAATGGTTGCAGAGCAGGAGAGAGAAATGGTGAGAGGTCATCCCTGGGTAATTTGTTTTGGTCCACTCAGAGCGCAGACACACAGAGAGCAGGTAAACCAATTACAGTGTGACATGAATCACTAAGACTTACAGGCAGCCACGCAGCTGGCCGGCCAGCCAGCAAGACAGCCAGCCAGCCAGCCAGCCAGAGCAGCCAAGCAGCCGACCAAGTCTCTTTCCCTAAATGCTGGTCAATCACAAGCCATAGCCACCACTCCTCCCTTGACCATGATTGCACATCTGGACGCAACTGATGAGAGAAAAAACAAACATAATTTCCCCCCACAGCTTCAGTGCTGAGAGATCCTGTGAAGCTTGGACGGCTTTTTAACATTGATCTTCAATGGATCTGGATGTTCTTCTGAAGAAAAACACTTCACAGTGGCTGCTGGGAAACATTGTGGATTGACCCTAACAGGAAAACTGAATATGCAATGCCTTTCTACAAAAAACCCAGGACTTCTACGATGGCGTCATCTGCAATAAATCAAATCTAATCTGACAGCATGTGTTTTGGTTCTCTATCTCAATCCCATTTTCAAAACCATAAACAATAACGATTAATGTTACGGCTCCTTTGAAGAAGAACGAGGTTGGATGTCGGATCCCAATGGATGTCGAAGCCAAGCCAAATACTCCAGGGGGAGGTTATAAGTATTTACATGACAAAGACTTAAGCAATTACTTTAATTTCCTTAATCGCCCGATGGCTGTCAAAACGATGTTGTGTCAGGCCTCAGTCACATTAAAGCCACTGGCTATATAACAGAGACGCAGGAAACAACTTGTAAATAAACAATCATCTAGGTCCCTTCCTCCTAATCCTCGAGTTGATGCTAAACTGACAGGAGCGTCATGAAAATCCGCCCAGCATAGAAAGGGAAGAGAATGAAGTTGACAAGGAAAGGGATTGGACTGGATTAGATATCGCCTTGGCACTTGGTTTTATTTGATGTGGCCTTGGTGCCCGTTGTAGATTCAGGAGGGGTAAATATTTGATGAAGGGCGTTACGGTGTTGGGCTTGCTGCTGCTGTTGGGCTGTTCTAAGGGAGCAACTAATAAAGATGGCAGCAGGCAGGTTGTCGATCACCACTGGGGCGCTGGCTGAGCAGTAGAAGTGGCTGGAGAGCGGAGTGGAGCCTGTCGCGCCCCCCCCTCCCTTCAACGTGTTTACCAAAGCACCGGGTCTTCTAATGTTAGCTCAGTGGGCAAAGATAGCTCTTCCCTTGACTGTACATCAGTATGCACTCTCATGCATTTGCACACACACACACACACACACACACACAGCACCAGTGGGGCTGCAGTGAGACACAGTTGGAAGAGATTTCCTAAGATGTTAAATCTACCATCTTGCTGCCCCTTGAAATTAATAAGGGCCTCTGAACTGCTCTCTGAGAGCCACTAACTGGCCATTTGCACTGTCTGGCTCCACTGGAAAAGGCACTCCCTGCTTCCTCTCACAACCTCTTCGCTCTCTTCCTCCATTTTTTTTCTCTATCTTCTCTCCATCACACCCGCTGCTCTCTTTTTCCTCTCTCTATCTGTTTCACCCCACAATTTCCTATTTTTCTTCCCTCCATCTCTATTGTCTTCCTTCCATCTCCACCCTCTTCATCTCAGTCCCCTCTCCTCTCTTTCCACCAACCAGCACCCCCCCCCCTTCCTCTCCTGACTCCTTGTTCCCTCCCTCCCACCTCCTCCTCCTCTTTTCTCTCTCTCCATTCCTCTGGCCCTAAAACCAGCCCCTCGGCCGCCCGCTTGCGCTCACTCAGATGGCTGTTACCATGACAACCCTGTTCTTTCAGCTCTTGCAAAATAATGAAGACAATGTGTTTTCCATTTAGATGAGTTTTCTGGCGCAGCGGGGAGATATGGAGTGTCCATCTTGCCTCCTCTTTCACTGCGGAGGAAATGTAATAAAAAAAAGGGTTTCTAACCTCTCTCTCTCTCTCCCTCTGACACTCCTTCGCTCTGCCTCTCTCTCTCTCTACACACACACACACACACACACACACACACACACACGGGTTAGGGTGCTGTGTAAGCCAGATGGGTGGTAAAGTGAGCTCAGTGTTTTAACCACAGTGGAGAGAATAGCAGGCTAATTTAACAAAGCACATCATCTGCAACATTTTGTTACATCTGCAGTGTCATCTCAGTGTAAAAAGAAACTGATTGACAGGGAGAGATGAGACTTGATGACTGAAAAAAACTGCAGTGAAATCACAGTAGACAACTTGTCTGTGATAGATTACAGAGTCCTGCGCCCTGTTGTCAAATCCAAGCTCTGACAATGATAAACTGTGAACATTTCAAGTCTTATTTGGTGTTTTTGGGACTTATCGATGATATTTTCGCAGCACAATGCTCCAGTGCGGGAATAAATGCCATGACAACTAAAATTAATGGAAAGAGCTTTCTTTCTTTCTCTCGCGGGTGTGGATTTATTAACTTGCACAGCACATGAGGGGAACTGCAATCCAACCACTTGTTAAGGGCTGAAAAGTAACATTTTACGCTGCTCTGAGAGGTAATTCAGTTGCAACTTCCTGGCATTTTTACCCAGGGGTTCAACGTAAACAAGCAAATCTTGTTTTTTATTACTTTATTTCTAATGACAGCTGTGCTGCAATAAAAAGCTTTGAATGTAGGGAAAAATAGTAGGCTTTTCATGAGCCTTGAAAATTGCTCTCTCTGTCAGTACCAACAACTTACAGTAACTGTCAGTTAAAACTGAAATGCTGAATAAATAGAGAGGTTTGGTCTCTAGTTCCTAGTTCTTTGTGTTCATATACACAGTTAAGACTGCAAAGTCTTAAAAATAACATGCCTACATTTAAAAGTTGAGGCAGCTGATCTGCATAGGTCAGGACTTGGTTTTCTGGATTGCACTCTCTGGCATACTGTATGCTCCTTTGGGAAAATATATAGCCTTCTGCCAGAGAAAGAGAAGAGTTACATATGAGAGAAATAGAGAGAGGGAGCAGTATAATATGTGTATGTCTGCGTGTTTACAGTGGAAATAGTGAGTCTGGGACATTTTCTTTGGGTCTCTTTTCCAGTGTTTATGGAGAGCGGTGAGGAACAACACTTCCTGAGAGGAAAGCCAGCTTTCCGAGCCCAAACCCTCTTCCAAGCCCCGCAGACGGGGAACGCTCTGTCTCCAATTTATGTTTTCCACCCAGTGCCGCGTAAACACGAGTGTAGAAAAACTGGTATGCGTGTGCATGTGCATGGGTGTGTTTCAGATAATACACACACACACACACACACACACACACACACACACACACACACACACACACACACACACACACACACACACACACAAGACAAAGGCGGGCAGGCAGACTAATCACAGACAAATGAGCCAAAACATCTCAGAGCACAGTGATAGCTCAGCGCTCCCAGTGTTTACAAGCTGTAACAGACCTTTCGCATGAAGAAGCTGCTACAAGAAGATGACACAAAGAGGGTCAAGCTCCATCTAAAACACATTCCACTGACCTCCTCCTACTCCTCTCTCAAGCTTTCTCTCTCTGCGGCGTGTCACTGATGACATGAGGGATTTAAAAAGAAAGCTGGAAGGAGACTCCCTCCTACTCTCCTTACTGTCTCTCTACCTGCCGGCCGCCTTCCGCTCGTTCTTAATTACATCCAGATCAGACTATTAATGAAGTCAGTCTGATTTTAACAACACCTACAGGGAGCGAAGGAGGGCTTTCCTCAGCCAGCGAACATATCAAATCAAATCTGGCTCCAGGCCTTGACAGACTTTGTGTGAAGTAAAATGACAAAGTAGCAAAGTAAGGCTTTAGTATTTTTTCACTTTTGATTAATCTATTAATTTTTGTTTCTGGAATAAAAGAGTACTTTACACAGGACATTATAGTCTTCATAACTCAAAAATAACCAATTGTAATATATAATGATATGAAACTGAGAAAAGCAGCACATTCTCACCATTCAGAAACCATTGAATGTTTGGCATTTTTGACAAATTACTAAAATGATTAATCGATTATCAAAATTGCAGTTGATTATTTTTCTCTCTACTGGCTGATTGATTAATAGGCTCTGGCCAGCTGAGCGAGTTCCTTGGCCATTTGTGTGAAGGTGTCAGCTCTGCTGTTTGAAGTGGTGACAACTCGCCATGTGTGCTGAGGTATATGTTTAAAGAAACCTAATCAGCTACAGTAATGGCGTCATATTGCCTTCTTTTCGTACACTGTTTACTTGCCTGCTGTGAGGTAAAACTACCCGCATTTGATCCTCAAAGGGTACATCACAAGCTATGCACATACAAACTTGTGTACAAATACAAGGTGGGGGTTGTATATTATATGTATACAGTGATGGCAGCCTTTTGATGAGCAGGTTGCCTGTATGGGGGCTTTAAAGTCCTCCAGTGATGCAGTCGCTTCCTACATGCATCCATATTTGATGTACAGCATGTGGCGGGAAACAGCTCCAGGCGCTCTGATCTTCTCAAGACACTCCTGTCAAAAAGCAACATGGCGCAGCGTGTGGCGTCACAATATCATATATATATTTACACATATGAGCACATGTGTGTGGGTTTTTGTCTGTGTGTTTACTCAAATGACTGTAATACCATTGTCCACTGCCACCTGCAGAGCACAGCAGCATTAGCAACCCCCCCCCACACACACACAAATCCCAACAGATCAAAACACTGCACTCCATCAAATCCAGTGAAAAGCCTGTTTACCGATGATCTGGTGTGAAGACAACAGGCGGCTGGACTGGGAGAAAGAGAGAAAGGGAGAAAGGGAGAGAGTGAGAGAGGTGAGGGGTGAGAGTGGTTGAGGGAGTGAGGCAATCGGGGAGTGGCCGACTGCAGGGGCTTTTATTATCAGCCATTGTAAAGGAGCTAGGTGGGATAATTGGTCTCCTAAGCTCAATGCGCAGCATGCATTTTTAATGAGCCCACACTGTTGCTCATTTAATATATAGGCAAGAGATTGAAGATAAGGAAGGAATGCCGTGAAATACTGATGTTTATAGAGAAGAGTGGGCTGGGGGAGAGATAGAGATGTTTAATTATTCCTCTGTTTGGGCTTCTGTTGTTAATGTTATTAGTAGTTTGTTGCATAATTGCTGTATTAATGTCTTCTCGTGGCAGAAATAGTTTTCCTAGATGTGTAAACTGAGAGGGATACACAGTACTGTAAGTGCAGATTTGTGTGCATGTAAATCCTTAGTATGATAACTTAAGACTTTTTTCAAGATATTCATCTTATATGCTGTATATGATAGCTGTACGGACAGAAAGTACTATAGTTGAGCTTTTGTGTTACGCATTTGTTGCATGATTCACTATGTCTCCTGCTTTTGTTTGTCCAAATGAATGATTCTAGTAGCAATTAAAAACTAGTGTTGATGGTTGGGAGCATCATGGTGATTATTTCATATGTGATGTTAGATGCCCTGATATACTGTAAGTATACACTTATTGTAAAAAAATATCCTCATAAATATTGTGATATTGAGTTTAGGGCTGCATTTTCATTATTGATTAATCTGAGGATTATTGTTTGAATAAATACAATAATTGTTAAGTCTATAAAATATCAGACAATGCTGAAAAATCTATCTAAAGTTTACAGAGACAGTCCAAAATCCAAAAATATTCATCTGAATAATCACATAAGACTAACAAAAACTGCAAATATTTACATTTAAGAACTTTTGAAATTTCTTTCTTGAAAAAATATAAATTTTTGCTGCTGATCGATTTTCTGTTGCTTGACTAATCCATTAATTGATTAACGCACATTGAGCTCTAATTAATCTGACCTAGCCCTTGTCTTCTGCTTTTACAGGATGCCAGCATACTAGATCAATCACTCTTATAATAAAAAGAAGTGGAAGGATTTTGGATTTGTGAGGGTAATTTAATCTCACCAGCGACTAGTTAAGTCAACCAGGATCTACGCACTCCCATCCAAACTGACTGCCTGTAAGGCGGCAGCTCAGAGAGGCCAAACTTCCTCAGCCAGACACTGTTGGGAAGTACAGTTAGCGAATAAAACACACACCAGCTCCAGCCAAGACTTTTGACCTGTCAAAGCACCTCGTAATGTTCTTACTGACCTCACAGCAACAAAAAGAGCAACTCTTCGCATTACAGCAGTCTCAGGCGAGCATTAGAGGGCTGCGCCGACCAGGAAGTTAAGAGGCTGGTGGCAGGGGGCAGAAGCAACCGAGTTTAAGTGAATTAAGAAAACTAAGTCGTGTTTAGCCCCGGCATGAGTCCATCTCTCCTTGTTGGAGGGCATGGTGCCTGGGCTGCCACCTCGTAATAGCATTAAACACCTCCCAAAGTGATGTTTGGGAGGGAGTAGGCTGCAACCCAACGGCTGCGAAAGGGACGCTCACAAAAGAGGACTGCACTTGGACTCGGAACAAAAAATGGTTTGGGAGGAAGGGGTGGGGGGAATTAAAGAGGGGTTTGCAGGAGTGATAAAGAGAAGACAGGAGGCATAGAGGAGCTGTGGCAGGTGGAGGGAGGTTGATTAATGACAGGTCTTTTTGCCTCCCCCCTGCTGTCCTACAGTACTTCCTTCAGGGACCCCACAGACCTCCTCCAGCATCCTGCTCCGAAGCCCTCCGTGAGATCTCCAGTCTGGGTCCATCCATCAACACGCTCCTATCCTGAATGCATGGAGGCACAACATAGGACCCCACTCCCCTTTGTAGTAACCCTAACTCAGCCTGTTAACACAGCCTCTGTCTGCTCTCTGTCTCTTCTGCAACTAATGATTATTTTCATTTTGTACAATCACAAGTCAAAATTATACAAAACATTAAAAATAAGCTAATTCTCCCATTTAAGTAGGGCTTGCTATGAGTTTATGTTTTTGTTTCTAGCGCTGATACGAGTTTCAGTACTTTTTTCACACGTTTCTTCAACATGGTTTTTATACAAAACCCTCTTTTCATTTGTCAAAAGAGTGACAACTCTAAAATTGTAAAATGTTTTCAAAACACAAGCAACAAAAATATGATTGAAATAAGAAACTCATATCAGAAAGTAGTTTGTACTTCACAACTTTCAATACTCTTTTTCTATAGACACATGTTGGTTGAAACCAAAAAAGCACTGTGGTTATATAACCTACATTTCAAAAGCTGGAAACAGGAAATGTTTGGTCTTTTTCCTTTGTAAATGACAAACAATTAATCATCACAAAAACTGTTGACAAATGATTTTCTGTCCATCAACCAACTGACTAATCATTCAAACTCACTCACACTGTGCTGCTCTATTTCGGCCTTGTATATAGAAAGTCAATTTATGGAGTTATGAAGAATGAATGGATGGTGCTTCTTTAAAGCAACATACACACTGAAAATGAATGGCTAAAGCACTTCCTGGAACCACAGTAGGGGTGGTCATGTTATCATGTACATATGTCAGTACACATTTCTGTTTATACTGTACTCTGTCAGGGTGGCTAAACAGGGTACGTAGTCATCAGGCCATGGCCGTTCTCTTTGATGTGAGTACAAAAGCTGCCTAGCGGATGTCAGCGAGCCCCCACCTCCACCAACTCTGCCAAACACCCCCCCCCACATCCCAGCGGCCAATCCTCTCCTCTGACTGAGCAACACACACAAACAGAGACGCAAAGAGCTGAGCATAAGTATCTGGATCACACAAATTAATTCTATTTTTTGACGGCAGACAGACGGGTCTGCCGGACGGCCCGTCGCTAATCTGCCACCTCCCCTCTTCCTCCTCCCACCACAACCACCACCACCACCACCTATAATCCCTGATAGACAGACAGACAGCAAGAAAGAAAGTGTAGGACAGTGAGAGAGAGAGAGAGAGAGAGAGAGAGGGGGAGGGACACTTGCATAATGGTGAAAATAGGCTTGATCTTATGCCCGTGCCTGAAATGAAATGGACTGCCCACTGGCTAAATAAACACTTGTTGGCCACTTTGCTAATGCTACTCAACACAATGGAAGACGGATGATGTTTCATTCACTCTCTTGGCTGCCTTGTTTGATTTGCTGGCACAGCACAGTGTATATAGCAGAAGTAATAATAAACTTTGCAGTCCAGTGAAAGCTGCAGCAGGGTAGGTCTCACTCAAGTCTCGTTAGGTGACAGAAGACACGACTGCAAACATGTTTCGACTGAGAAAACACACAGTGAGAGCAATATTTCTTCCAATTAAGCGTAACTTGACTTGTAATTTAGCCCAATCTCCTGTGGGTTTGTATGTGACCCAGCCACAGTAGTGAAAGGGGAGTGGACATAAAGATGAGGTGTATGAGTGTGTGTCTTGTGTGCTACAATATGTGCTTTGTATTCATTGCAGATAACAGGAGGCCATTGGAGGAGAGAAAACAGCAGCCATTGATTTTGTGTGCTGGGCAGGCGTTTCTCCATTCCAGAGTCTGGTCGATACACACACCCTGAGAGCAGGGAGCACCGGGAGGGTGAGGGGGTTATACACCACTCTGGACACTGCATACACACACATAAACACAAACACATGTATGGGCAGCAGAGAGTGGACACACGCTCTGTCAGGTAATCACAGCTATCTTATTACCTGCCGGCACACACACACACACACACACACACACACACACACACACACACACGCGATCAGAGGCAAATACCCCCACTTTGCAAACACAGGTCTGAATGAAAGCAAAATGAACAAATGGACTCAATAAGGCAATTTCTTTACGGTGAGTAGGACAGAAGAGGGTGGGGGTATGTTTCAGCATTAAATCCTTTATCAAGTAGCTGGCAAATCAAACATTGATTTCCATGAGCCACTGTGCCGGAGGCAATAAGGATCTCCCTCTTCAACCGAGGCAGTGCAGGCCACACACACACACACACACACACACACACACACACACACACACACACATCAATAAGTACACAAACACTCCAACAGCCGTCACTAAATGAACTTTATGTCGAATAGTAATTGCTGCAATTTGAATAGGAAAAACATTTGCAAGGCTATTCTGTTTGTTATTGGCCTGGTTTGGAGCCAGAGGGAAACACAGGTCAGCTTTGATCAAAGATACACTGCCCGGGCTGGACAAGTGGCCATTAGAGGGGCACACTGACAAATATGAGTTCAACTCATGTCTATGTTTAAAGAGAGACAGAAAAGAAGGCTTCAGTTGAGCTTTACTGGTATTGTTGTGTCATATCAATACTTTAATCAGTGCCCTATGAAAACAATCTTTGAAATCAAATCTTTAGTCATCCAAAGAGTTAAGAATTTTACAAACTCATTTAACTGCACTAACTTGTTATAAAGTGCTCGTTATTTAATGAATACCATCTGTTCATGAGTAGGTCATTAGCATAATTGACCACCCTTAAATTTTATAAGGCTACCTGTTCCCCTACCGAAAGAATGGTTTGACATGACGTTAGATGTCAAAAACGTCTCCCTAAAGCAAAGAAAACATAGATGGGAGGCAGTCAAGGGGACATGACGTATATAGACAGACGGACAAAGTACATCCATTAAAGGGGATGTTACACTGCTGGGTGCAAAGGAGGACTCTCCTGTGGATGGATTTGCATAAAGACCCTGAGGCAGTGTACTACAAACTGAATTGTATAAGTTGTCCTACCAATATATACAACCTTGGAAGTAAGAAAACTTCAACGCAACTGTTGGCGTTTTGCTACATATCTTACATACCTGCAGATCAGTGGAATAGTGTGAAACCATTGGCAGGAAAGGAAAACACTAGGTCATTCTCAAACCAGCTTGCTCCCATTGAAATTAAACTGTTGTGACATTTTAAGCTGTTAGCTGAGAAACAGTCAGAGATGGAGGATGACAAACAGGCACACACACAGGAACACAGACACATATGCATGTAAAAGATACACGCACAGGGAAGCAAAATGGAAAAACAGGCTCAGGAAATTGGCCAGTTCCTGTATAAGAGAGGTAGAGAAGGAGAGAGAGAGGGGGGTCGAATGGAAGAAAACATGAGGGAGAGAAAGACTAAGAGAAAAAGACAGACAAAGTGTCTTATGTAACTTTGGTGTCCCTGTTATTTTGTTTTTCACACACACAGACAAGTCACATTTTCAGGAGATCCGATCATTTTAAAGTGTAGTTTCACATACATATCACATGTTTGATCATTTGTGAGACTATTTACACATTCAGACCAAAAGATGCATTGGTGTGAATAATCAGGCATTGATTGGGAAGCATCTATTGTAAGTCATTTTGCCATGAATATACTGATTAATCTACTTCAGTAGTAAATGAAAAAAATACTCAAAATAGTGCAAATTAGCATAATGGCCCGCCCTCAAAAATGGAGACCGCCTCCATTCATAACCTTCTGGATCAGAAATGCAATGATGAAAATAAAAGAGAAGAAAGAGAAGTGTAGCAGGAATCAATTATAAATGGCTGATCTGAGTCACAAAAAAATTTCATTCAGAAAAAACAGGAACAAAGCCACTAAAAGGTGGATGACTACCAACATTTTAATAATTCATTCATTGTACGGAATGTATGTCTACAAGGGATTGTTTTTAGCGATTAAACAATTAATCGATTAATCAAACTTTTATTATTATTATAATTAACAAACTATTGTGTGTAATGAATCAATCGTTTGAGTCATTTTTCAAAGCAAAAATGCTTTTCTTTGTCTTATATGGTATTTTGGTAAATATCTTAACATCCCTTTGGGCTTTGTGAACTAAGATTTTATGGGCAAAATAAAATACTTGATCAGTTGAGAAAATAGCCAGCTGAATAATTGGTAGTTGCAAGACTAGGATGATTAGTCAAAATGTGGATCATTTCAGCAATAACTGCTTGTTGTTTTAGTGTTTCACAGCATTTGTGAGGGTGTAACAGTATTATGTCTTCATTCCAATCTTGTCTTTAAAAAAAAACAGAAAATAACAACAACAAAATTCTGTTAATGTTTGGTTTTCCTGCTGTACCAACAGTATAAAAAACATAACCAATTTTGCATGAGGTTAGAAATCTAATGTGCCCTTGTGCATGTTATTTATGTAAATGTGTATGTGTTTGGTGTGTGTGTACCCAAAACCATCCTCATTGCCTCAACAGAGTAAACTTTAACCTCTGAGGCCCACGGAGCAGAACAGATGACTCTGGCTGTAATCTGAGTCTTTTGGTTTCCACTCTAACATGAAACCAGACAGACACCTGATTCTCACTGATGCATGTGGACACAGAGACATACACAAAACACACACAGACACGGAGACACACAGTCAGAAACACCTGTTCAACCGACACAAACACACACTTAAGACACACGTGGGACACAAACAATTCAACAAGCACATAAAGGTGCTTTCAGGGACTTACAAAACACAGATTTAAGTGACTCTGGTATCCTCATACACACGCAGTTCTCACTTCAAACCAGCATTTCTCAACATGAGCAGCAGATATTACTATGACTCCGTCTATTGTATCTGCTGCAGTGGGCGAGGATGTGTGTGTGTGAGCGTGTGTCTGGAGAGAGTAACAAAAGATACACAGCAAGTATGCAATGCTCATGTTTCTCTAGCAGTCATTTGTCTTTGTCAATGGACGGAGTCAAAAAGAAAAAAACAAACACGCGCATAGAAGAAGTCTGCTCATCAGGGACCCCAAATCTGGACACATCACACATAAACACCAGGATGAACCTCGATATACCAACTGTACTAACTGAAATGCATCCATAGTTTTTGGTCAGGATCTTAGAGTTTATTACTTCTTTACCAAATAATTCCTGAACTCAATCATAAGTTTAACTGAAAAGTCCAGCTTGCAATAATCTATATTTTTGTCATCATCAACAAATCCCAAAAAAGACAAAAACCAACAATGTATTAGTACATTTTTCAATATTTTCCAACGTCCATATCCTATCTGTGGCATGTAGTTTCATTTCATTTTAAAAGGCACTGTAGTTTTTAGCAAACGTCACTCAAGCAGGAGTAAAACAAAATGCATTTCTTGGACATATTTTTTTTTAATGGATTAACACACATTTGGTGCTCTGAGTATTCATAGCAGCAGGGTGGTGTAATGGTGTGACTCATTGATGTGTTTTTAATACATTTTGGACAACAATGGAACTCTAGGCGTTTGGCTAAACAGGCAATACTTATGGGATCAATTCTTCGTTGGTTTTTGTATTTCTATGGGATTCGTGGACAGTATGAAAAATATACAATATATCCAGACTCATCTTTAAATATTAATCAATGTAAGGTATTAAAAATAATTTTAAAAAAAAACCTCAAGTATCAAAACAAGGCGTACATGTGTAATCAGTCCTGAGGTGGAAATGGACAAGGACAAATGAGGAGGTGGGGTGGACAGATTAGGTGAAGGTTTTCCTCTGACACATTCA
Source organism: Dicentrarchus labrax (assembly GCF_905237075.1). Taxonomy (NCBI): domain Eukaryota; kingdom Metazoa; phylum Chordata; class Actinopteri; family Moronidae; genus Dicentrarchus; species Dicentrarchus labrax. Next base: position 11,986,823 of record NW_026136702.1, on the reverse strand, counting down.
TTCATTATGAATGGACTGAAGCTAATAGAAGGAACCTATCAACAGTATAAATGGGTGTGCATGTATGTAAGAGTGTCCTTTTTTCACAGTTCATTAAGAGGAGCCACTTCACCACTGGCTGTTGTGAATGGGGGTGCAGCAGCTCCGAGCTCATTGTGGATCCACTAATCCTTCACTTATCTGAACTACGTCAATACTGCCGCTGGCCCCCGCCTTCCCCACCATTCTCTCGCTTTCTCTCTCTCTGTGCTTCTTCTCCTCAATTTTCTCCCCCAGCCCTCCTCTCCCTCACCTTTCCCGCCCTGCAGCTCTCTCATTCCAGCTTTGTTCCCCCGCTCCAGCCCCCCCAAGGTGCTGCTTGAAATCCATCCTATCTCTTTTCCCTCCACTGGACAAAACAGAAAGGGTACAAGGAGTAATAAGACAGAGCAGCAGGGGTGGGATGGCTCTAGTAAGGTTATTAAGCATCACACACAAACACACGGTGTGCCACAGGGCCGCTGAGGTGAGGCCCCTGGGGTGTTAGGGGCCATTTCTTGTTTGTGTGTGTGTGTATGTGTTGAGAAGGCACTTTATGTGTTCATGCTGCGAGGGGGTGAACGATGAGGCCACCCACCTTTTCCTGGAACTAACAAACTAGTGTTCGCTTGATATTGTTTTCTCAAGGCCAAAGGTAATATCCACTACTATATCTTTTTGACTGATGCTGTCGATATTCAGTGTTTTGTTCCGTTAGTCAATATATTGAAATTGAATCATATTCACGCTGAAGAATCCAAATTCTGCGGGTCCTCTAAAACTGTGTTCTAAGAAAGGAGAGGCCTCTTCAGACCTTATTTAGGCCTTTGTGTAATAGCAAAACTCTCCACTGAAACCTAAACAAATGCAATTCATTTAAGTGGGTTAACAGCTGCTTGAGGCAGAGTGAGACATGTTTCATTGCAAGTTTTACAGACTGTCAGACCCTGTAGTCGGTTGAGTAAAAAACTCCCACATCAAGCTGTAAAGAGTCCTTTGGTTTCCTTTCTCAAATAAAAGAATAAAAGTATATACTGTACATGGAAATTATTAATGGAATCAGATCCAAAAGCTGCATTAGACTGACCTGGACTAACTGTGGTTAGGGAGAACAGGGGAGAGGGGAGGTGAGGTCCAATTGTAACTAGCTCTATCTTTACAACAATAAGGATAAAGGCTCTTTAAACAGGATTTGGCCTGACCCACCACTCTATAGCTGGGAGCTGATACAGCAGTGCACAGCCAGTGGTGGATCATTTTTCATCTCCAAATCTGCTTTGGCATGGTCAGGAGTGCCAGTGTGAGTGTGTGCATGGCTAGGAGGGGAAGCATGGCACACATGCAAAACACAGAGGGAGGGGCTGCCAGCCATGGTGCATTGTGGTCCATCTCTTGTGGTTTTTATTGGTGCTATTCTGACAACACAAGGCTGGGTCTTCCCTCACTGCTCAGCTGAGCAATCAGGTCACCCCATCTTGACAGACACAAACACACGCGCACACACACGCGCACACACACACACACACACACACACACACAGACGTAAACACATAGAGACACACACGGACACACTCATGCATAGACACACAGTACATGCCGCCTGCAGCTGTTGCCAATGATGTCAGTCCTGATTTGGCCAAACTAGCCTTTTGTTTCACAGCATGAACACAGAAGAGAGGAGGAGGCTTCATTTGGCAGTACAGCAAGAGTTTTGCTGTCTCTAACATTGTTTGGATTAAGGATTAGCTACTGGTTGCTGACAGGAAAGTCTGAAAGCAAAGCAAAAGACATTTTTTTTATAGTTTAAAAAATGTAAAATAACTTCAGTCAATCAATCAATTTATCGTCTAAATCCTTTATCAAGCAAAAACACTGTGCATTCTCTGGTTGTGTGAGCATTTGCTTTTTTAAATTATTATGATGGAAATAAATATATTTGGGTTAGGGACTTCAAATAATCCGAAGATTAACATTTTAGGATATAGCTATATGCGTTTTTGTGTAAACAACACTTGAAGAAATTTGCTGTAAAAGCAGCACCTCATAATCAATTATATGTTTCAGATATATTTAGATATAGAGTGGTGTAATCCAAGTTATAAAAACGGTAAAAGTGAATAGAAGGAACAACAGAATCATTTTACACCAACTTCAGTGCACTAAATTGTCAAAAAACAAGCTAATATAAAAAGCTACAAGCTCTTGATAATTGCCAGCCTCCGCAGCAGGTTACTGACACCTTGCTGTAATGAGTTGTTTATAAACTTGAAAAGTATGAAACTGATTTTGTATAACACAAAGTTAGAGACCGCTGCTCTAGTCAAACGCCCCCCCCTTTCTTCAACACAAACACACACACACACACACACACACACACACACACACACACACACACCACATAAACACTATCCGCCTCCAACCCCCTGATGTCTGTTGGCAGAATTGTCTGAGGAGCTTAATTGGTACTTTCTCATTTCTTCCTCTTTCTCACTCTCTCTCCCTCTAACTATGTCACTCTCATTCAGTTGTGTGTGCGTGTGCACATGTGTATATGTCTGTTACAGAGTAGAAAAAGCACTGTGCTTTCATGGCAAGAGGACAAGAGCGTGGGTGCCACTAAATGAAACAGAGGCCGAAGCAACAGCACACTCTGTGGCAATGTGATTGGGCGAGCCAACTCGGTTAACCAAATCTTGGAATGAGCCTCGATTGAACAAAGCGCATGCCACAAACACACGCACGCTAACGCACGCAGAGATACACACGCAAGTTGTCCTGGTGCCCAGGCAGCTTTTCCTGCTGCCGATAATGAGGAGGTTTGGAGATGTGCATTTGTTTGTGCAGATCTAAAACACACACTTTAATGGCTAACTCGATGGCTTGCACAGTCTGCCAATCACACACCAGTTTCCTGTCAACAAAATCAGCATTCTGCTTACTTTCACATTTGTGTACAGTAGCTTTTATTACTGCACACTCAGAAACACACACACACACACACACACACACACACACACACACACATATCACACCTGCTGACATCAGATACAAACATAGGATGAGACACTCTTCTACTGAGCTATTATGCTGTCAGTGACATTTTCGAATATAATCCTACTTCTCCTGACATTTCAAGCAGTGGCTGGTTACAGTACACACTTGCTGTACACACAGCCTGCCTCTACATCTGAGATGTGTGTCGTGGAAGCCTGGCAGCCAGAGCTGCTTGTTGGAGCAATGATTTGATTAGGTTTGCGCTGATTACAGTCTTGTTGGTTACAATGTACGGCTCTATCAGAGGGAGGGAGGGAGGGAGAGGGAGTGATTGAGAGCGGGATTGTCAGTTTGTCAAGCTGTCAAGAGCAATGGTGTATTGTACTTTTGTGTTTAGCCGAGGTGTGCGTGAGTAGCCGAGCTGAGACTCAAAATGAATCAGCTGATATCAAAGAGTACCAGTGAGGATATTAATACAAATCTGTTAGCAGTTATCAGCACTCAGGAGAGTGATACGATGCTGTGCATGAACTGGCCCCTTTGAATTGGATCACGGCGAAAGGGAAAGGAGCAGTACATCTGAACGGCTCCCATTTCACAAACAACACTATCGCAGACAAACACTTTTAACGGCAAGAGCGTTGTCTTGGCATTATGTTCGAGAGCTGTAGACCTTGCAGCACAGTGGCACAGCAGCTCAACCGTGGTGTGTAATATTGGCTGAGAACAAATAATCTCAAAAGCCTCAAATGCCCTCTGCCTTTGTAAGCTTTATGAAATATTAACCAAATTAATCTACAGTCTTTTTTTTCCCAGAGAACATACTGTACTGCAACTGATTCCCTGTAAACCAACAATCATTCCTGAGATTAATTCTAAGAAACACAGCAATATTTTTGATCTCTGAAAGCCAGGGACAAGGTGTAATTATTCTCTTCCATATATTATGTTTTCTATTAATTAGGTCTGTGCCAGTGAACGCTGCTTGTTGAAGTGACAGCCACAGAGCCACAGGCGTCTCTCAGCACGGCTTTATTCCTAACAGCAAGTGTGCCGAGTGGAACGCGTTATTATAACATTATGGGGCTTAACAGATAGTAGTACAGCATCTGATCGGAGGTCAGATTTGTGTTGTGCCTTGTGAGGATATTTTTAAAGACTGATATGATACCCTGTGTAGTAAAGCAATTTCTAGAGGCCTCAAGGCAGAACAAAAGGGCAGAGTTCACTGAGAGCAGAAAGAGCTTCACTCAAAACATGCGACCGGAAAATGAGGGCCGCAAAGTAAAATAGAAAATCATTTGAAGGGATTTTATAGATTGCAGATTTAATGTCCGTCTGATGGGAAAAAAAGAGAGAGAGATCAGAATTAATCCTCTTAGCCGTTTGTTTGGTAATCTGATTTAGTCTGATTTTAAGGCTGCTATCTCTGGTTGTGGTTACTGATGCTGTCTCTGTCCCTCCTTCTCCTCTGGTATACTAGGGTTTGGACTCGACACATAAACAAAATATGGATATATGTAAGTCCCTCGTTCACCAAATCCAGCAATGTTTCTGCTTATGAAATGATTCCCCACTCTGACATCGCTCCAGAGAAGCACACTACGGCTGTCCCTGCTCCAAATAAATGACCTACTTTGCACATTAACACACATTTACATGCAGGCAAATTCCAGGGCAGCTTCATAGTTTCTGTTCCCGGCTCAGACTCTTCTCTCTTTAAGCGCGATGCGGCTCTCGTCCAATTCTTAGAAAACGCAGCTTTTTTTTTCTAATTCTCCTGCCATCTTTGAGGGGATCACTTTGGCAGCCCGGCTGAGTGGGGACAGGTTAAACCATATTTCCTTTCAACCTAACTGGAAAATAGGTGCATAATGTGCGCCACGGCTTCTAGCAGAGTTGTGCTTTTGTCATGCGAGCGTGTTAAAGGAAGGTGAGGCTGGCACAGAGGCCCACCTAAGGTGCTCCCGGCTCAGGCAGAGCTATTTCCAGACCACCAGCCCCTCCCGTCTCCTCCACCTCCACCTCTGGTGGGGAAACCACACCACTGCACAGGCCCCAGTCACAGACATGACTCAAGAATGGATCCATTATTCACACAAGCTGTTAGGGGACTGGCACATGAGGGTGGGATGTGGTAGCGGGACACGAATGCTCACTTTTACTTAACTTAGAACTGCTCAAGCAAGCAAAATACATAATGGGAGTATTTTTAACAAAAGAAAACAGGTAGTGCCGCATTCTATGTATCATTAGACAAGTACGGTGGAATAATGTCAGATAAATATCCACAATGTGATTTGATTAATGTAATTGTAATGAGTAAGTAATTGCAACAACAGAATACATTTGCCACGGTGTCCATGTGCATGCTCACTGCTGAAATTATATGTGTGAACTATCAGGGGCCATGTGACTGTATATGCATGCTAAGACACACAATATAAAGCAGAGCAACACAATAGTGCAATGGAAGTCAACACAGCTTTAGACACACACGTCATATCAAGTTCAGTGAACGCTTGACAGCACAACGCAGCTCCACACAACTCGAAGTGGATGAATGTGTAAGTGTTCTCCCTCTCTCTCTTTCTCAAACACACACACACACACACACACACACACACACACACACACACACACACACACACACAGAGGCCAGATTGTACACAAGTTTGCTCATGGACCATGATAAGAAAATGTGGTAAATGCGTAATCTGATATGCATGACTTGAGGTTTCTCTCTGCCTTTCTTTTCCTCTTGGAAATCGCAGGTTGCATCCATAATTTACACCAGCCTCCGTCTGTTTCTCTCTTTTCCACTCTGCTCCCTCCCTATTTTTTCTCCCTCCATCTCCTCTTCTCTCTCCTGGCAATCTGGCTTTTGCAGCTTTGCTCATTAGCATATTGCAGAATGTGCAGATGCCACCAAAAATTATTCACCTTCCAGCGCTTTGATGCCGTTTCGCATGTATACAAACTACACTGTCAACATTTTGCACAGCCTGCCAAACAAAAGCAGAGGGACAAGGTCTCCTTTTACTCAAATGCGTTGAGGCCATAATGCAACGTTCTTTTGTCTGATGGTTCCTCATATTCTCATTCACCCCAATTACATCATCCATCACTTCAGCCAAAGGTTTTTGACACTGTGATGACAGTTGATGGAGTGTTTCTTCTCAGTCAAGGTTTAAATGCTTAACACTTAATATTCATGCAGTCCCAGGGATAACTGAATACATAATATTCATGCTGTTCAAAGGCTAATTGAACACAGTATTCATGCATGTTTTTGCATTAAATGGAGGCTTGTCCTGCAGGTTATGCAAGCAAATGATTGGAGGATGGGATATGGGTTTTTAGCAGTTGTCCTCTTTAAGATTGATATTGGTGCTGATGGAGGCAGATCAATAGCCATACATGGTAACTCACCATTAGCTCCACACTGCTAACACTGCTGTTCAGGTTTCCAAACCCTAGGGGCAGTTTGAAGCAGAGCCAGATAGGTATCACCACTGAGGTATACATGCAAGAATGTGGTCTTGTAAACATCTTTAGAATGGATGTTTCTCAATCGACCACATCAGAGGAAGAACACTGACATTGTGAAGCACAGACCGACTTGGCATCACAACTTGTTTGGGATCTTGTGACTGACTGCCCTGTTACCTGACAAGCACCAGCTGTCTGCCATGCAAAGAGGAAATGCCATCACCCACAAAATCCAATCCCTATCATGTAAATCATCACGTAACCATATGCTTTCATTCAAAACAATAGCGCTCAACCTCTCATGGCGATTAACTCAGCATGTTCTGACGTGTATGTGGTCCATTATTGTTCTCTCAAAGCCTTTGGAAAATAAGACAAAGTGTAGTATCAATTTCAGTATCACAGAAAATAAAAGGACTTTTCTTCACATACGATTTGAGTTTAAGTCTTTGTGCCCTAAAAGTCTGTATGTTCTTTTGCTCCTCTGAATCAAAACATATTCTGTTTTCAGTTCATTCTCAAAAGCACACTGTCTTCTGACTCAGTTACTGTATAACATGATCACCAGTGCATTCTGGACTACAAAACGCCTGTGTGTATAGTGGCTGGTATGACACAACAAAAGACAAACTCCAAACTGCAGCCGTCCTATCTTGTTGGCAACCTACACTGAAGCATATCTCTATCACCGTACGAACTGATGGAAAACTGTTGGTATGAAGGCATGGGTGATAAATCAGGATCCTTACCAGTGTGGATGAGGACGTTCCTGTGTTTCCTATCAGGTAAAATCGGTTTCTTAATCCTCATCAATCACAGAGTCTAAAATGAAACAAAACAGAATGCAATGCACATCAGGGAGTGTGACAAAACACAATCTGCTTTTTAGTGATAGAAAAACAAGACTTAGGTGGCAACATTTATCGAGATGTAATAAAGCACCCTGTCGTGCATCTGACAGATTGGAAGCACATAACAAGGACTGACAGAGCTGGAGAGAATGTGCATCTCTAATCCCCGCCAAATATGAAAGATAAAATACTTAAATGACAAATACAAGTTGATTTCTCTTCATCTTTGTGAGTGTTTTGCGCCACTCTAGTTGCAGAAGCAGCTGTCTTTGAACTCTCCAGGCTCTAATCTTGGAGGAATATTTCTTCTCTGCTTCTGGCTCCTCTCTAACTACGATGTGCAGATCTCCTAATGGGACGACCACTCACTGACTATTAATGCGCTAGCTTACTTTACAGGACTGTAGTTTTAACTCAGTTATTTCTGTGCTTGAAACTCCCCCATAATTTCATTAATATTCTGTTAGACTGCTTCCCAAAACTGTCTGGCTTACAATTTTTTCCACATGTGTACTCGTACAGTAGGCGGAAAGAAGACTTGAGCTATCTTCACAGGCTACAGATTGCCCCACATTTAATTACTGTTAACACGCAAGCTAAATACGCCTCCATGATTTATTCATTTCCCCCCATATTTGAGTCAAATTAAATTAGTCATATGAGTTTAATTAACTAAATATGATCTGATATTGTAATTTCACACTTGGATATGGGATACAGTGAAGGGTACTTGAGCACAAAGAAACCATGGTAAACCAGTGCTCATTAGAGGCTCTTATATGTAGTCATGTTGGCATTACCAACAGCAGCATTAGCTGAATGACTGCTCCTAATCATGGTTTACACACTGGGAGGTTACCTTTATTCCTAAAGAACTGGGATCTCTCCGCTCACACCATTATTCACTGCTCCTATTAATCATCGAACCGTAGCTAATACAAGTAACTCCCCTCATATTTTCTGGGACCTGTGCTCTGTTCATTATTGTTACTGAAGACCACACAACTGCAAGTGGGGAAAATAATAGTTTACTCCTCCAGTTTACTTCATCTGCCCACGGACAGAGTTTTGGTTTTATTTGCCCATGTTTTAAGATATCCGTCTCTGAGATATCTTGAGCTAACGCCCTTTTATGCACTTTTATTATAATATTATTTAAACATGCTTGAGAGAAATATTGCAGTGTATTCCTAAAACACTGTATGCTTTATATTCAACCATTTGTATGTGCTTGTGTCAGAGAAGGTCATCCTTTTGCAGCGAATCAAAGATGCTCACATTGACTGATATACACTCACCTGTTTTCCTATTCAATTGCACCAGGCAATTTCTATACCCATGTGTCTTTAGTTGACTGAGTAGTTCTAAAGCACAATCTCTAATGCTGGTGTTATTTCCCACTCATACAAATGCTCCATCATGGCACTAAATGAGCTGCAGTGAGTGATATAAAAAAGCACACGGTAATTTACTGATCCCTGGTAATGAAACATGAGGCCGGTGTGGCATGTTTTTTCACTCTCACCGAGAGAAAATATGGCTGCTGAGAGCTACGCCGGCTTGCAAAATACTGTCACACTGCCTCACGACACAGGCAGAATTATCAGAGAAAAACAAATGGAGGCATTGATTCACTAGTTGTTTATTTACAGCCCTCTCCGGAGAAGAAATAAATTCCCCTGTTGAGGCTTTGTTTCCCCATCATACGACACAACGGGATGCATGAGAAGAGGGGTGAGCAGGCCACACACACACACACACACACACACACACAGACAGACAGAAACACACAATACAAATGTAAGCATGCACGCGCAAACACACACGCAAACGTCTTACATCTGGATTAATCTCCAACGGGCGTCATCACAGATGCCATTAAACGTAGCAGAAGGCGAGAATCATGCAGGAAAGACGCTGCCATCTGAATAATTTATTCAGAGGCTCATCTTGTCTCACACCAGGGGGATTTCTGCTTTCAATTTACACTGTTCTCCTCCCCATATTCAAATCCGGGAGCAGATTTGTTGTGATTGGCACACGGAAGGTCAACGTTAGCAAGCTAGCGTCGAGGCTGTCCTCAGTGGGCTGGTATGCTGGTCTATTAGCACACTAGGGTAGTGTGTGTATGTGTGCGTGTGGCAGTCTTTGTTTACCTCAGTGTGCGCTGGGTGACACTGGAGAATAGGCCCGTGGAGCGCAGAGACAGCAGTGTGTGTCTGAGCTTATTAGGCTGCTTTCCAAGGACACAGGAGGCTCTAGACATTACACTGGCTGGGGAAAAAACACTATTGCTAATCATAGCAGGAAGATGTTAGGACTGCAGACACAGAGCGAGGGGCAGACACAAAGTACAAGAGAAGGAAGGGAGGATGAGAGGAGAGTTAGAGGAAGGAGGGAGAGCGCGGGATGAAGTCATGGCTCTCATGCATGTCCTCACTCTGGGTGTCACACTGGGACTGAGAAGAGGACGGAGAACGTCTCGGTAAGGCACGGGTCATCTGTAACAAGATGAGCTGCCATTAGCCAAAAGGCACACGGAGCATCTGACAAGCATGGGAGACAAAAAAAACCACTCTCTCAGAGTGACAAACTGTATTTTCAAGTCTTCTGTTTGAAATTTCCAGCATTGGAAGGCAGCACAAAGGATCTGTTTTGTTGTTTTATGCTGTCGTACGATTCCTTGGGGAAAGGATCAGTCTATCTCACTTTGCACAAGACGTAGGTGGCGTAGAGACAGACAACATATTCGAGACGGGAAGGCTGTTTGTCTAAAGACGCTTGCTCTGTTAGAGAGAAGCTTCTCATTTTCTGAACTGTAATCCAAACTTTAAAACAAAAAAAAAACGACTTACGAGGTTGCTCGGGGGGAAACTGTGCTTACCAAGCAAAATGCCCTTGTCATTTCCAGTAGTAAATTGGTATGTGCTAGCTAGCGCTGATGACAGGACTTGGCTGATTCTGCCTTTATAGGCATGAATGGCCCTGTAGTAGCCGGGCACTGTGCAGCGGTTCAACAAGGCCTCTTTAACCAGCTGAATGACAGGCAAGCAGACGGGCGATGAGCCAACCACAGACATTCAGCTCTGGCTGCTGTAATGATGCCAATTCAGCCAGACCAGGGAGACCACGTGACGAGGGCAGGAAGAGAGTGAAAGAGGCGAGTCGAAAATCTATGAGCGCATCAACAGTTAGGTCACCAGGCTGTGTCTTTCTTCTCTTCTGAGTATCCCACCTCTCATATGTCTCCAATTTTTCACAATTGTCTAGCGGCCCTCTTATGTTTTCTCTTTAAACAATTTTGTTGTCTTTGCTGTTACCGTGGGGAGTCCATGAATGTGTGGCTTGTTGCCTTGTTAAGCCTTAAATGTCAGTGTCCACAGCCCTGAGCTTTGCGTCAGAAGCCCTTTGCACCCTCCCGCCTTGTGGAAATCTCTGTGCAAACTGAGGGGAAACTAGGCACCAGTATGACACAGCATGGAGGAATGCACCAGCGGATGTGGCTCTCTCTCCCTCTCTTTCTCCATCTCAGTCAACCCCTGTCTCCTCCTCCTCCTCCTCCTCCTCCCCCCCTCCCACTGTGGGCAGATCCATATGCACCCAGTAATTATCAAGGTTATTTTCTCCAGAGAGCCAAATCCCTGTTTATGGGCATTAGCGTGTGTCACAGGGCCCTGGCTGTCAACCCACAGGACGCTGACTCTGTAGACAACCCCTAAGAAAATCTCAGCTCCACTGACACTGCGGTTGCCAGACCTTGCAGTTGCTTCGCTTTTTACTCCCATTTAAGAAAAAAAAAAAACATTTAGGATTTTCGGTAGCAGAGTCATGACCTCAAGTGAGACAGCAAAATGATGTTTCGTGTGAGCTTCCACCTCAGCTCTTGCCAAAAACCAAGGAGTTATTTCTGGAAACCACCAACTTAACCAAGAGTATGCTGTAGCAAAGAGAACAATTAATACTCAGACACTACACCCAAAAAAAATAGCAGAATATTTAACTAAAATCAGTGTTATTAAATTATCGCAGACATGAGGGCAAAGAGTGTTTTATGTTCGTTCTACTGAACTGTTAAAAAAAAAAAAAGGAGATAATTTTCTACTATGATTGGTTTAATTCAGTCCCTTCCCAGAGCCAGACACCCTGGAGAATTGCGACCTGGGCTACAGCACACATTTCCTTTTGGCAGTGGCTACACAGGAAGTGAAGACTGTGAAAGGCCAGTGGTTAACAAGCCCTGTAAAAAAAACACTAACCAATCCAACAAGCTAGGTATTGTACCAGTTAATTAGAGGCAAACAGGAGGCAACTTTGTCTTCTGAATGGGATTCAGAGGTGGCTTGTTCTACAGTAGGCTTGTCAGCAAACAAGAGCCTGGAGCAGCCTGAATTACAAGCTCAAAAGTAAATCTACGTGTAACAAACTGTTAGCCAGGGTCAGCAGTGCATGTGTGCGCACACACACACACACACACACACACACACACACACACACACACACACACACACACACACATCAAAATCGACTGCTCCCTTCACAAAAGCTGCTTCCTCTCTGTTTCATCACGCAGACCGGGCTTTGTTAGTGTGCGGAAATGCCTCCAGAGGGAATGAAAATACTGGCAAGTCCCTGCAGCTCTTTTCTGGAGAGAGACGGGTCCTGCAGCTGCAACTTCATACACACACGCACGCAACCACACACATATATGCCAAGTGCCCATGTAGGTTGAGGGATCAGGTTACGTACAGAGATAACCGTGTTAACCTAAAGAACATAAACACCGGTGTGTGGTTACATGGCTGTCAGAGGAAGCTAACACTGACAGTACAGAATCTAAAGTTGGACTAATGTTGTCACGGCTGCCACAAAATTATAGGCAACGTCACTGTGAAAGCTCATACTGCTGCTAAAATCAGGGGTTTTCCAGCCTGGGAATTACATTTGGAGAATTAAGTGACCGTGCTTCCTAGATTAATTAAATCAAACAAGTATTGTTGTCTCGTTGAGAGATCCCACAAACCAGTCAGAGAAAGGTCAAGAAAAGCTGAGATGTCCGAAGGAACTTTTAGTACCTCACTACCCATCTCTCCATTTTCCACTCAATTATCCCATTCAGGGCTGCACACTTTCACATGTTCCAGCAGTTTAGAGTCCCCAGTTCACCCAAGCTGCATGAAAACCAGAGCACCCAGAGAAAACACATGCTCAGACTAGGAGAACGTGCAAAGTTTACACAGGCCACAGCAGCCTTGTGGGCGAAAACCCTCGACCATCATGGTAACCACTGAGCCACTGTGCAGCCCTGTGCCTTACTAATGCTCTTAATTTTTTTTTATATTCCATTACCTCACTCGATGGCCATCTTGGTTGGTGAAAAAACATGTGTTTGTAATCAGACGACAGCCCTCCCAACAACAGATGATTGCAATCAAAGAGTCAATGGCCTGCACTTAAGGCAAAAATACACCATATGAGTAAGAAACCAAAGCCTGTGATTTAAAAGTCCAAACATCTTGGATGATCTATTGGCATAAATTAAATATAATATTCATAAGTATGTTTTCATTAGTGTATAATCCTGAAGAATCCAGAGAAGGAATTGTTGTTTTTATTACCTTAGAATCAGCCATCTATATCTACAGACTCTGCAGGTTGCCGACCATTGAGTCCGCAATGTTTGTACATGAGCCCAGAAGAGACAAACCAAACACTGGGTCTAGATAAGGTCGTTTGTGTTTTTAACACAGGTTGTGTAATCGTATAAAATAGTTATTGCTTCACGCTTGGAAGTGCAGACACTGAAATCATCCACATGCTTCATGCTAATCCATTCTCTTCAGTATGTTAAATGATAGCAGCCAACAGCCATTATGACTACCATTATCCTAAATAAGAGGTCAAACCTTTTAGTAAACAGTTGTCACCTGTATGTTGTTTTATCCTGCAATGTTCACTATAAACATTAAATATCTTTCATATACACTGAACAGACCAGCGAGGTTGATTTGGGAGACTATTTCGGGTGAGCAACCACTGCACACAGTGAATTTCAGCTCTACACCGTCTCCCACACTCACATTCAGTTGACCCAGGAACTTTAAAACAGTGTGCTATTTTTATTTAATATTTCATGTAAATTGTACCTCCTACACAAAACTCACAGACTCGGCCGCCTACCAACATGTTCTTTCATTACAGCTGCTACAAGTTTTCTGAGATGATACTTCTGTCAGTCAACACTGTGCTTACAGTATGCTAAAGATACATTCTGGTTGTCATATGCTTAACTAAAACACAGTATCTACTAAATGATAGCATACATGAGTCTTATTTATTTCCTTCACATTTCAATGCCTTACTTTGTAATCTGTGATGTGAAAACATCAGGTTTCCACACAGTCTGTGCGTCCTGCTCATACATAGGTCAGTTATAAAATTCCGGTGCACCCCAGTGGTGTGTGGTCATTTAGAGACTTGGTTTGTGCTGATATCAATGCAAAAACACACATCATTATGGATGAGTCCTTCTCCTCCTGCACGCTCTGCAGTCGCGACCACTTGCCTAAACCAAGCGCAGCATATTCCAACATGTTTTAGTGTTTTTCTTTCTGAAGAGCTGTCGCTACAGCTGCACTTGTTGCCATCTCCAACGTGTTATTCCTCCGTGCTGGTGGGCGTTCTTCTATCTATGGCATTTAATGGCAGACAACAATACTTGTAGGTGTACATGCTGGCTCGTCAGGTCCAGAGGAACTGCATCCCCGGTACCTATGTTACTGTCGGCAAACAAGTGCCATCAAGTTTTCAGAACTTTGGCACAGACTTTCTTGTAATATAAGCATTAAAAACTAATTCACTGGGGACATATGAGTATCTACAATGTTTATGATCTCATCACTTAACAGACAAGCTGTGCAACACACTGATTTCCCAAAAGTGTGTTCCTTTAACAGCAGAAAGGTGGACTTCTGACCAAACAACTAACTGAAATACTGTCTTACCATGAAAGTATCAGAGGAAAGCAGATTCGAGATGTACTGACAGAGTGGAGGAGCTTTCAAGACAGCTGCTCGAGTTTCTCTCTGTCACTCTCTCTCTCTCTCTCTGTCTCTCTCTCTCTCGCTCTCTCTCACACACACACCCATGCAAACGTACACACTCCACTCCCTCTCTCCTTTTTAGCCAGTGACAGCAGGCACCCAGCGATGACATGAGGAGTGTCTCTGGCAGCCAGTAAGGCAGCACTAAACAGACAGAAATATCTGCTCTGACAGACGGACAGACCGTCACCCACTATGACATGCATGCAGCTGTCACTAAGCTTACCACTCCTCTTCCCAAGCCTCTGGTTTGATTTGCCTTTATGCAATTCTCTCCCCACTCCGAACAGTGTTTCCCTCATCTTTTTCCTTTCTTACAGCTATCATATACTAAATTAAAAAGCTACATTGTACTTGGCTCTGTTTGGCTCGTGGCCAGAGAGGAGGAGGTAGAGGGCGGAGGGGAGGAAGGAGGTTCGGCTTTCATGAGGCCAACTGTTGAGCACACCGCCATCCTCCACTTGATCAGCATTGGCCTGCACAGGTCTAGCTCTTTGCCTCTTTTCATTTGCTCTTGTTCTTTTGCTCGTTCTTTTGCACAAGACTGTTCTCCCTCTCTCTGTCTGTTTAGCTCTCTCTTTCTCAGCCACAGCCGGTCTCAATTAGGAGGGTCAGGGAGCGGAGTGGAGAATAACTCAGGCTCTGGTATCTGGAGCTGGAAGGACCCAAAGATCAGCAGCAATAAGAAACCACTGCTATAACGTGCTGCGCCAAAAACTGGGCTGTGGCTGCCTGTGTGTTTGCATGGTTGTGTGTGTCCTGCATAAATCTACTCTGTGTCAACAGGTTGTCATTGACCTCTGACCTCCATATTTAAACAGACATGAATATGACAGAACTGCTAATGTTGTGAATTGCGCGGAGCTGTCCTCTTCCAGGAACGTAGGTCTGTTTGCTGCTCAGTTTAAAGACTGTGGGTTTAAAACAATGGAAAATCAGTCGCACACTCAATGCGCAAGCAGGCACACCCACGCACCAGATCTTCGCCCCATGTAGAGAGCTACTTTAATTGCTTTGTTTCAATGGTCCCCTCTGAGTGGGAGAGAAGCTGGGGGCTGCAGTTTACAAGACACATCTGCAGGTGTTGCATTTCAAACTGAGAAACTCAAGCTGTGAGAAAAAAACACATACACTAACACAGGCACACAGATAGAGGGATACAGAGATTGTCTCTTTCTCTCTCACATACACACACTGCAGGTGCAGCACTGTTCAGTACCTTCCTCCACGGTATCGAGCCTGAAAATGCTGGCACATCTGAGCATCTGAGCAAGGTGAAATTGAAAATCTCTTAACATCTGTGTCTCTTTCTATAAAAATACTGACTTTAATGTGAGACAACGCAAAATATATGACAAGACCAAGCTGAGGCGCAGTATATTGAGCACAGACGTGTCAAATCGAGAGAAAGAATGTGCTTATCAATGGGGCTCCTGCAATGTGGCTGACGCTTCCCAGTAGGCATTTCACACTAAAAGTCTGCCAGAGCCATAAATACCACCAACTAATGTGGCTTAGGGTCATGAAGGTTTTAGATAACTTCTCTATGGCCAGTGCACTTTGTGAAAAACTACTTTACTTTGTTGCCACACAGCCAGTGGTACACATCATCTCCCCCCATAGACTCCGTAGAAAATAGCTCGTTCAGAACTACTTTCGCCCGTTTAATTCGAAAACCTCTCGGAGCAGTGTCTCTATGAGAATCAAATCTGTTTGTTATAGCTGAGAGTGGAGTAGTTTGGAGGATCTTGGGTAGCGTGTCTCCTAATTCACAGAAAGAAAGAGCAATCAGCTAAGCTTCAGATGGCATCCGACAGATTCAATCTCTCTTTTTTCTTTCTCTTTTTTTTTCAAGCATCTCCATTGTAATGTTCCCACACACTGGCGTGCACGCCGCATTGCACACATTTCTGATAATCTATGCAAATAGGCCACAGATGGACAAGAATGTATCTAATTGAGAAACATATGTGTGGCACTTATAAAAATAATAATTCTTACATCTCCCTTTGCTTTTTGTCCTCATCCTATTTCTGTCATCCTTCATTCATTAAGAGTTACGTGTTACTGTGATGCTGGCGCCTTGCCACACCGTTTTGTGAAATTATTCAAATGAGGACAGCATGTTTCTTTTGTTTACTGCCTTGAATGGCAACACAGAGACAAGGTTGGAGTATTCAGGAACGCCATTTCTCACTCTCGCGCTACAACTACCACCTCCTTCTCCCCGACCCCCCCTTGCCTCTGTGACTCCTGCTGCAGCATTGGAGGAACGTCCCAGGCATTACGAGAAGCCATTAATGAGTGTGTGGCGTGGCGTGTTGTGATGCGCGGCATATTACAGCCATTCATCAGAGCCAGGAGACACTTGACAGGCGGACAGCCAACAGGTTGTGTAATCATATAACACAGCCATGTCAGGCCTGCCACGGCTCCGTGTCCCATTCAGGCCTCTAATGTTATTTTCCTCTGGGTAATTGACGACGCCAGACAGAGACCCAGTGATGGATAACATCATGGACCAACCGGCGCATAAAAGATGGCGGCCTACTGGAGTGATATCATTTTAGATTACATCAACATTTGGAGATATTTGAAGGAAAATTACGGTTTATTATAACTTGGGTCTTATTTTGGTTGTTTTGGCCACTATATCTATTGGTAATGATAACTTTGTACTCATTTTGGTAATTGCTGAGATCTGGGAACATGACGATATCATTGCACAAGAAAATGTTTAGAACGGACAGTTTGGATGATAATTTATTCTTTCCTTTGTTTTGTCTTCCAATTAAATTTGGTTAGCCTGGGGGTTTGTTTACATCCTGAATGATCATCTGACTGCTCCTGTTTCTTGTCCCATCTGACTTATTTTTAGTAGATCTCATCAATACAATGTTACTTTTGTGAAAAAGCAAGAAAAAGCAAGAAACCACAGCCAGGGTAACACTTTCCTGATGCCTCCTGATCTATTTCAGTTGTACACCAACCCCATGTATATTACTTATTAGGTTTAATGAGTCATATTTGTGTGAACGAAGAAAAAAAAAAGAATCTAAATCTATTAAAGAAAACCATTATAAGAGATGAATCTAAGTTATTACATTAATTATGTCAAAACATGACAAAGTAAGTGTTACTCTGGTAATTATAGTGTACTGAGAATGCCATCTGACACTGAGGAATGTGTTGCAAATATTCCAACTCCTCAGTACAACACAACTCTCAGCTGCATCAGAGAAGAAGAGGTGGCCCTAAGGCAGTGTTAGACGTTGTTAAGGATAGCAAGTATCCTCACACAACCTGTTCTGCTCTGTCCCTAAGCTGGAAAAGAGAAGACAATGTTCTCTCTCATCCTCCCACTCTCACCACTTTATACCTCTGCTTGTTTGTAAGATGCCTCTTGCAGCAACAATCCAAAAAAGGCCAGCTTGTGTATGTGAAAAATGGGCTATGAGACGATAACCACAATGAATATAACCAGCAAGGATAAAAATACATATTCCTGTCGTTTGAATATCATCAGTCTCCTAAGCTGCAGCGCCCTGAGGTGAAACTCCTTAGAGAATGAGTCTTGATTAGACTCATATTCTGCTTCGTTCTGTCTTCGTCTATGTCTCTCACCCGCTCTCTGCCACAAACATACCAATAATATAACAATATCTACATACACGCAGTAGTTCTTATGCCCTTCTATCCACCATATGAATAGATTTACCTCAGAAAAACCTCTGCGGAAGAAAAAGATGGAAAGACAGGAGGGGCAGAAGAGGAATGAACAAAACGGAAGAGGGTGTTGGACGCAAAATGGAGGGAAAGATATAGACATAAATGAAAAAGACGGCTGGAAATGGGATGCTAATTTCCATGGTGTGAGCTAATCCCTCGGAGCTGCAACATCCTTTGCAGACAACACACCAAAGGAGCATAACCCAGCTGGAACATGCTCAGACTACATCAACAACATCCACTAATTTGAAAAAACTACGTGCACATACACAACAATGACAAGTCTGTCCACGCTACATTTTTCAGATAGTCTCAATTGGTTTCAACGGTAACTGTTGAGCTGCAATGTGCATGTCAGCTACAGGGGCTAAGTGCATAGGCTCCGTAGCTAAGCCATAACCCTTACATGCAGAACTATAAATTTCACCTTGAGTGTGGACACAACACATCGAAGGAATCCACCCAGCCCGTACACACTCGCTCACACACTCTTCCTCTCTCCTCAATCTCAACTCCATCGCCTCACAACGGCCACAGTGTTCAGTGTCAACAGTGGTCACACTATGTGGTGCTAACATTAAAAATGCATCCAATTAAAGCTGCAGGGGAAAATACTCCTCTGTAAACGGCAACAGTCTGTAACATGTTTGCAGCGATGATAGGCTTTCTAAACAAATTAAGCCAGAGGAGCTCTACATTACTCATCCTGGCTGGCTGTCTGGCCAAATTCTACCTCAATTGCACAGTTGTTTGATCAACTGTTGGTGCGCTGTGTACGTGTTAATGTGAGAGAAGGAGAAAAAAAAAACAGATATGAGTCCATCGATACCAGGCAAGATGAACACAGTACGACAGCAGCAGAGAAACACAGTAAAACTTGTCTTCCTATACTTTCATATGTCTGCAGTCATGTGCTGTCACATTCTGCAGCTCTGTTCTGTCGGCTGGCAGTGTCTCTCTTTCTTTCACTGTGCATTACTTGTCACTCCGCCGATGGTCGGCACGCGTGTATTTCTGTGTGTGTGTGTGTGTGTTAAACCTGTCGCTTTCTGTGCTCTGACGTCTGTGTGCTTATCGCTTTGGCTGATCCCCGCTAGTCGTGCATGTGTGTACAGTATCTGTGTCTGTCTATCTGCATATACGTGCACATGTGTGTGTTTTTGTGCGAGGCAGATGTTCCCCGGGTAGTGCCACTGCTCAGTGTTCACACACACACCGTACTGCGGAAGATTAACCAGCACTTTATTTATCCATTTGCCCCCACCACCACCCCCCAGTACTCCTTAATCCCTGGTAGCAAAGAATAGAGGAGGAAAGGCAAAAGGAGTGTAAAACTAGAGCTAGGTGGCAGAGTTTTGCACCACTCTGGACATACTTCAAAAAGTATTTCTGGTTCGCTGATATTCAATTTAAAATAAAATCACTATAATGTGCTACCTAAAACAACAGCCTGAAAAAAGCAGCCTGTAGTTAATGTAGTTAATTTTAGAAATAGAGTCAAGTTAAAGTAGGAAAGAGTCTACAGTCAGGGCTATGGTTACACAGTCCAGAAATGCACTAAATCGGTAAGCTACACTTGCATTTACTTTTTGTCACTCTGTGTTAACACATGAATATTTTTCTACACTCCCCACTTTCCCAGATCAGTCCACTGTAAAAAACAAAACAAAAAAAACAACCAGAAAATGTGACTTTTTGGGAAATGAATGGTTCTTCAATCATAGCATCATGGTTTTGTTCAATTCTCAAAGTAATGACAGTGGCCAGAGGCTTCTCGGTGGGGACTGGCTGGGTTTTTTTGGACAGAGCCAAACAAGATCCTGCACAGCTCCTCATAAACAGCAGCTGCAGACTGCTCAGTTCCCAGTTCCACCCCGTCCGCCAGCCCAGGAGGGTCCAATCAAAACCAGCCACATTACTCCCTCACTTCGCCTTTGCGTGCCAAGTCTGCTCCGTGTCAGGAGGGGGAAAAAAGCCAGGACGGAACCAAAGAGCGTGCACATACACTGAGCTGTGGATTAAAAGAAAAAATCTATTTACCTGTGTGAACTTTGACCTTGGTGGTACTGCCGCTGTGGTTGCCACCCCCTCCCCCACCCTGCCCTTCATGTATTCCTCTTGCACGGTCGCTCACTGACCCCTCCTTAAGCGGTGATCTGAGGGGAAGGAAGACAGAGGAAAAGGCTGTTAAATTTCTTTTAATGGAATGCCAGGGAGAACCTGGTTCAGACAGAGGACAAATGTATCACAGAGAAATACACCCCGGTGCTGAAAAATGTATGCAGGAAGCCATGAGGGAGTTTGCTATACTGCCCCATTTACTCTACCTCCTAACCCTGCCGGAAAGCCAATGAACCAATGAACAACTGCACCACCTATCACACTGCCGTGACTGTATACTGCAGCAGTCCTGTATGTCCCCCCTCCCCACGCGACCCCACCCCCCACCGTACAGGAACAATGTCCTTCCTAAAGGTTATCAGCAGCCTGGCTCTTTGGTCAGCCCTCATCCTGAGTCCATTACACACACAGCGACGAGATTCACTGCCTTAATACACCTCTCTTAGTCTCTCCTCACTGCTTCGCTGCTCCCTTTACAGGCTGATACAAATCCAGCATAGGCCCAGAACACACACACACACACACACACACAGGTTCTGGGATTAGCCTTCCAGCACATTGCCATTCTGTCTGCTGGCATCTGCAATACACTTCAAATCGATTTGGTGTTTTGAAGTTTCATTACGAAAAAAAAAACTATGAAGAAATACCATATTAGTCTATGATACAATGCTGATTTCAAAACTAAACCCTCTCCCCTCCCTATGCAAGATTTTTTTAGCCAGGCTTTCGACATTAGTACCATAATCAGGTCAAACATTCAATTTGTCCGACACTAATGACCAAATACCTGCTGAACTAATCGCATTTCCATCAACCTCAGCTGTACTTTGTGTCTGGTGCTAATAAGCGAAATGTTGCTTATTTTTGCATGCTAACAGGTTAACCAGGTCAATACTACACTCTAAACATCAGCATCAAACATTGTTACAGTAAACATGTCAGCATGCTGATGTTAGCATTTAGCTCAAAGCACCACTGTGCCTAAGCACAGCCTCATGGGGCCTCTAGCATGGCTGTAGACTCTAGTAGCAGTCATGTTTTAGAATAAGAAACACTTTAGAAGACAGAAGAATTTGGCTATTCAGCACACTTTAAATGTATTTCTTACGTTTAAAATATATGACAATACATTTCAAACATGTTTTATAGTAACACTGGATCAAATGGCTACATGTAATGTGAAAGGGGTCGATTATTACCTGACTCCCTCATCTCTATGGAGCTTTTTAGTATCTCTGATTTCCTGAGTTAACTTCCAGACAGAGAAAGTTAACTGGTCAACATAGTGGGGCATCAAGCAGTTAAAGTGTCAAGTATTTCCCTCAGGAGTTGGTGGAGAACAAAGACAGAGCTAAAAGAAAGTGGATATTGGGCTTTTGCTACAAGAACAACTCCAAGTTGTGTGCCTATGTTGCTGCGTATCGAATAGTACTGTGCTAATAAGTTTGCCATAACTACTTGAGGGAGTGATAATATATCAGTGTTGTGTTTACAGCTTGTTGTCCTGGCCCCAAGTAGCCAACAAATCAATAAATGCAGGTTTAAGTGAAAATCACTAAGACATTAAAACAAAATAACTATCAAAAATAAAGTAAAGAGAGACTTTACGTGACTGTTAGCTTAACTTTTTTTAAACGGTCCCTTTGGGCTCACTGTCTTCTTACTTGACACACAACAATTTTTTGCCACTTGATTAGACAATGCAATAAAGAAGTTGAGAGATGCTTTTTATTTCTTTTAAATTTATTTTCCTCTTCCACTTGTGTGGCTAACTAACTCGAGCAGACACACTGTAAATTGACTGGTACAAAGTCGTTAATCTACATTAAGGTTATAAACAACCCATGATACAAAACCGAAAGACACAACACCAGCATCTGCATCTGCATCATTTTAAGAGACTAACAATTATATCTAGTCTAGTCTTTATCTTACGGCCTTCTGGCAAAGACAGTCACCTAGGAAGAGACACTATTCTCTTTTCTCTCCCATTGTTTCATCACTTACAATCTGGTGCAAACAAGCTTCCTCTGCTTCAGGCTGCTCTTATAGACATTTTCCAAGAGGTACAGTATATATCTTGGCACAGAGTTGAAGACATTTTGACCAGCGGGACACAGCCATTCTTAAAAAACATTGTAAAGTGGAGAAGATTTAATATCGGTAATACTGGAAGGGACTGAATTGTTTTAGTGCATCTTTGTCTGCCCACACCTTAGGTACAGTTTATCTTTTGAAAACATCACACTTGATCAAAATAGAGTTAATAGTACCTCACACACTGAGTGCATTTCCACATGGCAGAACTTTGCTGAAGTTATGATAAAAAGAAGGCGTTCACACTTGATGTTTAAAATGAAAATGTGTGTGTGTGGGGGGGGGGGGGGTTATTCCATACATCTTAGCACCTGCTCATTCATTTCATCCAGGGGAGCATACTGAAGAACACGCTGTGGGAAGAGGAGGTTGATTTTGGACTGAGGCCAAAAAGAAGAGGACAGGGCGGAGGAGAAACCCATAAATACGCAGGGAGGCGAGCAGGTGTCGCAGACAAATGTGATTTACAGGGTCTATGTCCCATACAGTGCTGACAGGTAAGCCTATTAGGTTGATATTACCCAGCTATAACACGCACCGATGGACCCTCTTAAAAACGTGTGTGCAGCGAGTGTGTAAAGGTTATGGGTTTAAGAGAAAGATTATAATATCACATTGTTAAGCTGGCCATACATTACGTTCTAAAAAATTCAATTATTATATTAAGGCAGATTTTTCATTGATTTAATTCATTCTGTTACATCTTTTTTCAAGGTGACGTCATTTAGCAAACCATTCAAGGGAGATATGTTTAGCATCCTTAAGGTTGGTAAATAACAATATGTTTTTTTATTACAGCCTACACTGGAAGAGCAAAACTGGGTAAATGTTTTTCCTCATATTCTGAAATGACATCAGGCTTCAAAGCCAAAGAGTGAGAGAGAGAGCTAAATACTGAGATGGCAGTGCATGTCTGCATATTGGAAACTGCCGGGGAGCAATCACTGAAGAATGCAAACGTTTATGAGAAACTAAATGCACTAGAACATCGAGCGGAGATCTGCAATCGAGTTTCACTTGTAATACCGCATGAGAGACACGAGACTACAAGAAAATTGCTACCACTTGAGCAGCACACTACAGATGGTGTTGAGAGCAACACAGCACAAAGCAATGTGTTCCTTAATAATGTGGTGAATATTGCAGTGAAAAGCTGAGTGCTCCGTACTTGCTTTTGCAGACTCCAGCTTTTTTTTTTTTTTTTCCCTGTCAGAAGTGTGAACTCTTTCATCCCGGATATAAGAGGCTGCGGTAAAATCCTCAAAGAAACTAATCGTGTTAAATGAGGTCTGTGTCTGTATCTATGACTTCTGAGTGTGTGTGTGTGTGTGTGTGTGTGTGTGTGTGTGTGTGTGTGTGTGTGTGTGTGGGCTGGTGGGGGGGTTATAGGTGCCTCTGAGAGACAAAAAATTCCTGTCGCCTTTGAATCTAAACTCTGTGTCAACTCTCCACTCGAGCCGGTCGTCTCCTGTTTCATAATCGTGCTTGGTATTACTCTTCAATCCTGGTAATCGTATCTGATGATGTGGCTGCTCATTGACTGAGGTAAACCAATTTTCTGTGCAAAGTCTTTAAAGTATTTCAAATGCTGGAGATGACAAAGCCCAAGTTTGCCTGTTAAAAGCCCTTAACACCACAACGTTTACTTTAGCTTCCTGGGGGGAATCCTAGTCCCAAGCGGCTGCTCAAGTCATACAGACAGACTCACTCACACGTGCACGCACGCACATCTTATCATCCAAGGCTGAGGAAGCAGGAGAGCTATAAAAGCCGACCTCATCTCCTTAAAACAGGCAGGGCTGTCCCTGGGCGTCTTAACACAACTCATCAACTGTTAAACCAGAGAGAGGCAGAGCAGTAAAAATCAATGCCCCCCAACACGGCAAACAGCAGTCAATGATGTTAGGTGGAAGAGGAAAGAGCGAGAATTTGCAGCAGCGTCTCGAGCTGTAAGGAGAAGCGAGGAGGAGGGAGAGGAGGAAGAAGAAAAGTCCATGTTAAGCTAAAAGCGGCAGGCTAATATATGTAATTGATTACCTCTATGCAAATAGAAGAACTCTAAAAACCAGAGAATGCAATTTAAAGCAGCAGAGTCTCTGAAATCGATTGGCGCTGTGAGTGAGAGAAGCCATTTCCCTCTAGCCAAGATAAAACACTTTACTAGGAGCTGTCAGATACTTATCAGGAGGAAATTAGCAGAGGAATACCATTTTCCCAAAACAAACAGGTCAAGTGTTTCTCCCCCTCCTTGAGTGGTCTCTCCCTCTCCTTCACTCTCACCCACTCTGATATCATCATCTGTTATTTCCTCCCGTTTAAATGCCAACAGTGAAGAGGCCGGGGCTGCATTTCATTCAAACAGATCATTTGTAAAAAAAAAAAAACACGCAGGCAGGCCCTGCGCGCCGGCAGGAGCAGGTTGTTATTTGAAACGGAGAAGATGAGGTCTCCAGTTTGCCTCGGCTCCCGGGAGCAACCCCAGAGCCTGCCAGCGCCCGCACGTACACACTGACGCAAGTCCGTCCTGAATCTCCGAGCCAGATCTCACCAAAACACTATTTGCGTTTTTGGCCTGCAGTCTGTGTTCTTGGCTGAAAAAAAAAAAAAGGAAGAAAGAAAACACACATAGAACAGAGCACAAAGAGATGTGACGAAGGCAGCAGCCCACACAAGACAGCCTCGTCAGAGAGAGAAGAGGGCAGCTCGGCGTCAACATCAACACCGGTTCTGCAGTCATCGCTCAGCAGGTAATTATGATAACAACGTGTTCCCTAGGCAGCTTCTCTCTGATTTAGTTTCCGAGCACTTACCCTTCCTAAAATCTCCTCCTGATAACATCTGATATGATTACAAAGTCAAGATCCTTTTCAAGGAGCGCCCACTTATGTGCCTCTAATTTGGTGTATAGTAACTCTCCCTCTTGTGACTACTCAATGATGCTTCTCATCTTATTGTGTATGCTTAGTTAAGACGTAGCACCATTCGGATTTTCATAACATTTCGGAAAATGCCATGACATAAATGAACCTCACCTACCAACACCATCTGTTATTGAGCGCTCTGCTGCCTGCTATTACGTTCAATTGTAAACACAGCCTTGCCCACATGGGGGAAATACATCATTTCATTGTGTCTGTTATCATCCAGGTTTAACAGTGGGAGTCTGGCCCTGGATGGAGTCAGTGGAGTTGACCCTGTGATTACCTCTGTGATGCGGCATTTTCCTTGGCTGTCATCACAGCCGACCCCTTAAACAGCCAGCGCTGCTCCGCAACAGGGCTAGGCTGTTGACATACTGAAGACATTTAAGATAATCCCGGAGATGTCTCTGTGTTTTCCAAGATTACATCTTCAAAGGGGAAATGCGGCCGGCAGCCTCTACTTGAAAGGGAGGGAGATGCAGAGGGCTCTTGTTCTGAAGGAGGGGGTGGAATAGCTCAAGAATGCAATCATGGTTTTGGAGTGGAAGAAGGCCTGTCCTGGCTAGCTAAGCTGGCAGGAGGGTGAGAGGATAGGGAGGGTGGGCGGGTGATGGGAGAGGAATCAGACCTGAGAGAGAAAACACACCTGTTGAGGTAAAGAAAGGACTCTCACCTGTGTGACCTGACAAAGGCTGTAAATCACACTGCTCATCTATGGCCCGGCCCTGCCTTTTATTGTTTGGCAGACTGTCGTGTTAAGGTAAAATGGTCAGGTTTAAAGGGCAAAATACACACAATACACAAGAGTTCACAGAATGAACTGAGTGATATTAGCCTAAATGCAATTACTTTACTCATTTTCAAGTATTTTCTATGGATCAACAATAATAGGGATATACTTCTTTCTTTCTTTTTCTCTGTTTAATTCACACAACGCTAGTTTTTTTGTAAGTACTGATAAGTACTTTTCAGTCTGTGACAAACATGAATAGTTTCCTCTGTGGCTCTGAAGGGAGCTCTCTGAATCTGAAGAATAATCCTGATGATGTCACCAGGTTAATTCTCTGTTTGGGATTGAAGACAACAAATTGACAACAGAAAGCCTGTGTTACAAACTAGGGTTTGGAGTTTAAAAGATGTGTGAATTATACAGAAAGGATGCTTTGACTTTTACAATGGCCTGAAAGTTTGGGTTGGTCTCACCCTCTGCTAAATCAATTCTGACCATTCTGAATGGCCACCGACAGAAGGCTCCTGAGACTGTGTTTCAGGTCTATCCCCATTAGTATGGGCTCAGTCTTAAAGTGATATTTTTGATTAAAAATGTGACAAAGCGTGGCATTTGCCAAGCAGTGAAGTTAGAGTTAGTAATCCCTGAGGGACGTTTTTTCCGCTGCATGTGACCCATCTTGACTATTCAGGACTTTAGGCAACTTCCTGGTCCCTGGGCACTGTACTGTGGGTTCTGTAACTCCAGTGAGGATGACTTTACTCCTGCATAGCGTCCCCCTGACGGTTCTCACGCACAGTGTGCTTTACAGCATCATCACAAAGCACTTTTAGATACTTTGCATGACATCTGTTTTACAAAACCCACACAAATTACTAAGGAAATATTAAATAAAAGCAAGAAATTATGACTCATATCTGCAATAAATGTCAGCAGTGACGTCCTCTGGCTGTGAGCACCTCTTAATGACTCACGGTGTCTTCGCTAACGTGCTCTGACGGACACAGAAATCACTCAGCAGTATCCTTTTCAGCCACTCGACGGCATTGTGCTAACGTTGGTACTAATTATAGGACAGGAGTATTTTGACACAGAACACGGGGGAGAACTTGTGAAGAACACAGAACCAATAATAGCAATTTCTACTACAGCAAGAAGCAAGCAAAATCTTTATGCCTTTTCTCTGCCGAGTTCTCAGCTGGCTCGGTGACATCATCAGTGACTCAGCGACCAGAGCCCAGAGCTGGGATCAAAAAGCACAGAGTGAGGTCTGTCTATTATCAGCTGCACATACTGTATACCATGAGAAGGCACAAACACCCAAACAAAGAGGCACTCAAGTCACACAACCACCAGAAGGCTATGTTTGAGCCACAGAAGAAAGATAGACTGAAGAAAACAAATATGTCATCAGCAGGATGCCGGGACTGGGCAGACGAATCAGTTGAATCATAATTGAATCATAAAACTTATTTTAGAATGTGGACCAATAAACAGCGATGGGAGCGTAGATAGACAAAAGCAGCAGCAGCATTAGGTACAGCGTGGTTCCTCTGAGCGAGCTCTGCGGTGGGCCCCTCCTCCGTCCCTCCAGCCTCACTGGCCACGGTTGAAAAATTAATGCAGCAAACTGACAACACTTAGGGCCTCCCTCTCTCTCCCCCCTCCCCATGTACCAAACAGGATCAATTACCAAAGCAGGGCTCCACTCAGTAGCGCTAAAGAAACAAGAGGCACTCTCCATCACAGCTGTGTGTGTGTATGTGTGTGTGAGGTTCAGGCAAGCTTATGATGAGCAGAAAGAGAAGGAGGAGGTGGTAATAGTCTGTTTGCTTCTCTCTAATGACAGCAGCAGAGTGGATTAGTGAGCCTCCTTACCCATCAGCATCACTCCTCCCAGTAAGTGACAGAGCATGTAAATAACCAGTTGTGGCCACTAGCAGGAAGAAAGAAAAGAGGGAGACGGGGATACTAATAAACCGAGAAAGTCTAAATGTGTGTTATGTGCGTGTCTGAGCGTTTGCGTCCGCGCGCCTTCATTTGTATGCAGGTGGGGATTTAGAGGAGTTCCATTTCTACAACATCAGCCAAGTTATTCAAATGCAGCACATGTGACTGGAGAGGATAACATAAAGAAAGGCATCAGCAGAAATGGCAGCACGCAGTAATCCCCCGGCCAGGCCACTTGTGTTTGCCACGCAGGCAGGCAGCGCTGTCAGTGGCAGCACCCATACAGGCCTTATCAGTGGCAGCCATAGGGCTCCTCTAATAACCCTGCTGATGCTCTGCGGTGCAAGGACAGACAGGGAAACGGACAAACAGACAGACAGGCAGACAGGTTTCACTTCCCACTTAAAGAAAGAGCCTGAGCGCCAGGTATCAGCCTGTCGCTGTATGTGTGCATTTACTCATTTCCCTCACTTTGCAGCGTGTAATGTTCTGACAGCTTCATACATGTCAACTTTCATCTAAATGCACTCCAGTGTTGATGGCCGCGCCATCTATTAACCCCCCCCACACACACACACATTCATGACAGCGTTGTCTAAACTCATGCTGGCACTCCAGCCCCAGTAGGAACATATCTGACTCCAGCATCATTATCGCCATTCAAAAGGTCAAGCACAGTGCTCCCAGCCTCTTCTTTGTGATTAATGCCTTTGTGCTATTACCTCTGTTCACGTTAATCTCCATCTGTAAATCTAATCACACCGCCTCACCATCTCAGCTCCTGATGCTCTCAGGACAGAAGCCGTGGCCGACGGGAAACAGCTTATTTAAATACACCACTGTTGACACAAGATGGGCAGCACACGGTGTCCCGCCGCCGATCAGGGCGCAGATAAGAACAGCCGTCACTTTATCGTTGTTACCATTTACTGTCTCCGTCTCCATCTTTACATCCTTTCCTCTTGATATACTTTTCATACGTCCAGGAGCATTTTTATTGGCTCATCTCAAAAGACTCAGGTTGTTGGAACAAAACAATGCAGACACAGTGCTGTAGGACATTTGTAGTCAATAAATAACTCAAATATTGACACGAATAAATGAAGGTGTCACTCAGATGACGCAAAAAAAAGGAGGAGCATCATCAAATAGAAGCGATGCCATTTACGTGAGCCAATAGTCTATACCTTCAGAGAGGCTCCACAACCAATTGAAGCGTCACAAAAACATCTACTCTGGCGTGCCTTGAAGCAGCCTCGGAGCACTTTGAGCAGAGTGGCCGGACACGGCTGCCACATGCAGAGTAAAGACTTAATCGGGTCTCCTGTGTGGATGTACGGCAGAATTCCCTCTGCAAGGGCTGATGGGAACCTTGGCGATGACACAGAGAAGCCTGCAGGCCTGTCAGCTCGTCTCCATGCAGCTCAAATCAGCACTCAGCTCCGGAGAACTTCTACTGCTGCACTGACACGCACTCATACACTGCCTGACACGAATCTCCAGCATCACTTCAAACATCCACTCAGTCTCTCAACATCATACTCGACATGTGGCGTGTGTGTGATTCTCACCATAAATCATCGCCGGCTGAATCATTGTAGCTATTAAATGAGATATTGTGGTGCACACGAACCATCTACAAGATATGAAGGAGATCAGCAATGTTTAGCATAAAACAGCTGGACCTGTTAAGTGTAAAGGTTATATTAAGTTTATTTGGCACGAAATGTTTAATTGACAGTATGATGTGCAAATGTATGCAATCTAACCTAATATCTAAACTTAAAAAAACTTATATCAGTTCCAGACGTACAGTTTTTTTATTCAATGAATAAAACATAAACCTGATATGATAATATCAATGGGAATTTTCTAATTTATGTCTTAGAAGTCTAGAAACACTTCCCTTTGATGAGAGCAGATAACAGCAACAAACAGATTCTAATTGTTGCAATCTGTTGCAAGCATCCCCTTTAAAATGCACAACATACAAGCCCAGGATGAGGAGAGTTTTAAGAAATCAATACAAAGCCCTAATTCCTTTGACAGATATTATCAACTCAAGATTTCAAGATGGTGACTGATATTTTATGTGCCACCAAAATGCAAGGAGAGAGCTTTTAATAATTGATGGCGCTGGAGCAGGGAGATTTTTAACCGCTCTCCTCTTGTTATCAATCATTAATGGAGTTTCCATCAAAAACACTTCAACCCCTCAAGTATCAAATCTCTCTTGAAGGTGGAGGGCCCACATTCAAACATCCCACTTAATCAAAGGGCACACAATGTGCTCTCCCTTTCTCTCATTTTCGCTTGCGCAAATTAGGATAATAACAGCACAAATTGCAAAATTGTTCACAGCGCAAGTGTAAAAGTAGGCATTTTAGCTGGGGTCTTCTTGTGAGTGATGAGGGTTAATGGGAAAATTCTAAATGTTTAAATCACAGGGGGGGAAAACAGCGTTTTTATTTTCTTTCTCTCTTTGCTGTATATATGCAAATCTGTTTAAAGCTTGATCTATCTATCCGGCTCACTCTGCTCTGTAAAGCTGCAAGGCCTGCCTGGTCAAAGTCACACAGGACACGATGTGCATCAGCGACACTCACAAAGAGCTGTAATACTGCTGCTACCCTTTAAAACAAGCACAAGGTTACACACAGCGCTGTATGTGCACTTATAATAAAGATGCACAAACACACACACACACACACACACCAGAGTCAGCTAGAGTTTACTGCTTTGGACCGACTTTAAGGGATCAGCCAAGATCCGTCTATCTCAAAGTCCACCACCCAGCTGGGGTTACATTGTGTAAAATGTACTTATATCACTGCAGCATCTTCTCCAGCAATCCCACAGCCTCAGATGCCACATACACATCACACACACACACTAGCCTACATGAGCACGGCAGCTAAGTGATAGCAGAAATGATAGAGTATTCCTAATTACCCATCAAGATGGTTTTGACAGTGTTCTGTGTGCCAGTGATCAGTGTCATGGCACAGCGCCAGCAGCGTCTCGGTTCTGTTTGATTTGTAGCTGCAGCTGAGTAGCGGGTGCTATACCAGGAGAGCTGCAGTGGCACTCTCTTTCACTTTCTCTCCCTCCCTTTCTCCTGCTGTCACATCCCCCCACCACCACTTCTCTCACTACCCCCCCCACACACACACACACACACACACATCCTCGTACTGTCCTGTTTCACTGGACCGACCTTGCCTGTCATCAGTATAAAACACCTTTTCCAGGCTGCTGCATAAAAGGCGCACGGTGAGGACACTAAGAGGGTTCTGTTGGAGAAACTTATAGCTTGAAGAGCTGAGGTGCAAAAGTGAGCAGGATGCATCTGGATTTAGGGAGCCATGGCTCTACTTGTATTTAAACATGGGTAGAGAAGTACAGTGCTGAGATGATCAGATGTTTACAGGATTAATCGATTGACAGATCATTTATTGACAACGACTTTAATAACCCAGTCAATTATCAAGCAACAAGACTAAGTCTACAATCTACATGCTCAGGCACAGCAATGCTTTGAGCTCACAGGCTCACAATGACAATGCTAACATGATGAAGTATAGCAGTTATAAAAGGTATAAGGTATAATATTTACAATATTTACCATGTTCACCACCATTGTTTAGCTTGTTAGCATGCCAACAGTTTTGCAGGTATTTGGTCAAAAACCAAAGCATTGGAAATGTATGTTTTGATCACGCCGATAAAACGATCACCTGTTATTACAATTCATCCCGAAAGAGACTTGAATGAATTTACAAACTTTCATGGAAAACCATTGCCAAAGACATATTTTTGGACAAAAAAAAACAAAACATGAGGACATCACTGTACCCAAAAACCAACAGACTAACTGTAAATAATGTAACTGCTAGTTGCAGCCTTACTTAATAAAAAGAAAATAAGAACCTATAAAAAGGTTTGTGTGGAGGATGTGCAGTCACTGATGTAATGAGATACATTATGACAGTGCAAAATAAGATACATCAAGGTGAATGGGTGTTATTGAGCACAAACACGAACCTATTAAAGAGTGATTTATACAGTGTAAGCATACTGTGAGCCTTGGCTATGGCACTGTAAGTGAACAGAATTAATGCACAGAGCCAGCCAGCTAATATTTGCTTAGTGAATGTTATCTGAAATTTGCAGCGCAGCTAGTTTCTTTAATGTCTTTAAAGTGTGCCCCCGACTTTGTCTGGTCATATTGCTTAAACAAGTGCAACAGTGCTACTGACGGGCTGGTCCATTACAGTGGTCTAGTATATTAACTCACATAGTATAACCGCTTTGTAATGACCATATGTAAACAGTTATTTTTACTCCTACTGTGATCTGCTCTTGAAGAAGCATTGACATTCACATCATGGAGCCATCATGGGCTTGGGGTCCTGCCAACTAAGTGTCACAGGTCAATTATCCTTCAAAAGATAACAGCCGTGTCTGCCATTTATCTAATCTCGGCCTGATTTCCATCGCAGTGATTTATACTAAGTAAACAAGATGTTACGATATTCATTTTGAAAGAGGACAGGCGTCATAAAGGGGACTAATCTGCTCGTCACACATGCTAGCCTTCTACTTTGTGACTGTGCTGACTCACATGAGACACTGTGAATCAAAGCAGCTTCAGATTCAGTGACTCAGGAGCTTTGTAAAGCTGACTATTCCCGAGGCTTTGAGTTCATCAAATGGGTCTACCGCTTTATCTTAAAGGACCATACCAGAGGTTTTGTAGCATGGTTCCAGACCTCTGAATCGCTGCCCACATCTTGGATTTTATCAGAAAATAGCGATAGAAACAAATGGGCCCAGAAATTGCAACAAATGAGATTGATGCAGCTGCACAGGTTGTTGTAAATCGACTTAAATTACAACTCTTAAATATGCTAATTCCTTAAATAAACATAAGCAATTTCTAAACACTATGGTGCCAACTGAAAATCATGTCAATGAGATGCATCAGTCACTGCTGACTGGTTAGAGGAAAATAGACAGAAAACAACAAACATTAACATAATGTCATGCAGAATAATGAAGTGCAAACAAAACGGCAATTCAGTCTAAATATCAGGCTATCGGTTTTGCATCCTGAGCCCCTTAACTATAAGACATACTTCAAATTATTACCAACCATTTTATAAGCACATTATAAGTTTATAGAGGTTTCCTTTCCCTGCCTTTCAGACAGCTTTTGGTGCCCATCAATTCAACTTAAAAGTCAACTAAGAGAAAGTAAAAACTTATTTAAGATAGACAATCCATCACAGAGTCAGTGTAACCTTTATGTCTTTTTTTTTTTTTATCAAAGATTTTAGTTGCAAACAAGGACCATTTTCAGAACTTTCCAACATCTGAGAGTGTTCAGTCATATTCTGAAAAGTAACGCACTGACAAGCTGCGTTGTCAGAAAATCAAATCAGAATGGTAAGTTAGCAGACATGGATGTGACAAGGAGCATGTGGATTTAGATCTTTCTTGCTTGATAAAGGTTGCTCTTGAATCTCAGATGTTGTAGCATCTTCAAACGCAGCAGCAGGAGGAGTTTGTAATCTCTGCTGTCAAATGCATCACCATGTTCAAATAATGTAACTTAAGGGCAACTACATTCTCCATGTACTGTGGTGGATTAGCGATCTCAATCAAGTTTCAACTTCATAATTCGGTGAAATTAACAGAAACAAATGGCGGCCTAGAAGGCAGGAAATCAATCTAAAACAAAAATATATGTACATGTAAAATACAGTGATTTGTAGTTACAACATGCAAAAAAACTGGTATGGGCCTTTGATAATGACAGTCCCTCTTCAACATTTCACATTATCTCATGAACATCTAAGCTGAGCATTTACCAGCCTTGTCACTTGGCATGAATTCACCTGTTTTGAGGGAAAAGCTACCTCTGCAACACCAATAAATGTCAAAACACTGAGCGGGATCAATACACAGCCATTAATCTCTCAAGAAGGTATGTGAAGTCTCAAACTTGGCAGACACTGTGTATGTCAATCCACAGTTACACTCTCTAACACAACTGAACAGCCACAATTAACACCCTATTATTCATTCTGTCATTGGTTTTGTCATTAATGGCACTGCCCCAGGCACAGAGATCCAGTTTAACTGTCAAAATCCGTCTTTCAGATCAGCTGCACATCACTGCAGCTGACAAACAGCCTGATAAAACCAGCATTTCGCCCTGCTCTCTGCACCTGTGAGTCCAAGAAAGAGCTTTATGAGGAAGACATGGGACACTGCCAGCCCAGTTTGACTTAGTGCTGCAACAGTCCAAAAGACAGACGCTCCGCATACAGACAACAAACAGCTTAATACCCTGGCGTGTGCGCGGCAGTGTGCTATGAACATTTTAATGAGAAAGACAGAGAAACATAGAGACCAAAACACAGAGATAGAGCCCTCAGATTGTCTCCCACGGTGTCTGGACTGGCGACTGCTACTCTTCATGACCCCGATGCTTCGAGCCACAGATCGGATCAGGGACACTGTGCGACAGATGTCTGCCCTGGCGCTCTGTTCCAGGCATGAGTGCTGCTGGCACACACACCAAAGAAGAGGGGGGTTGGGGGGAGGGCTAAAGGGAGAGAACGGGGTGAGCACAGAGGAGAAGATGGATGGCACAAAAAAGGAGTGGAGAGGAAGGAAACAGAGAGAAAGAGGACAACCGGAAGGAGGAGGGAGCCTGCCCTCGGAAATCAGACGTCACACCAAGAAGGCCTCACTGGCGGGACGAGGTCTACTCTGTCATGTTTCTGTCAGACAAGTTTGGTCAGAAAGTGAAACTACAAGTTTAGACATACCTCAAGCTAGGACTCTCACTATTACTGACCTGGGGGAGGAACAGGAGACCTCATATGCACTATATACACAATTAGTGCTCTTATATATTATTATATATAATATTTCGGCACAAGCAGGAATGTTCTTCCACACCAAATAATGAACTTCTGCAGATGCAAACCTTGTGTCTGAATCTACAATAGAAAAGGCTGATAAAATTGAAGAAGAGAGTGTTCAGAAGCCATTGATGCCTCCACACAAAACTCAGCGTATGACCTCCACACAATGACTCTCCCACTCTACTTTGGCTTTGAGGAGCAACATGCAAAAAAAGAAGATGAGAAGAAGAAGGGAGCTAATTATAGCCTCACAGCAGGATGGCCAGAAACAAAACTTGATTATCATCATCGTCAAGAAGGCACAAAGGAAACCTGCTGCCTCCCCTCTTCCACCACAATCCAATAGAGAGGCTTTTAGCCTTCGTAATGATTTACAAAGTGACAAGTCAAACAGATTTACTGTGACAGCCTGAAAGGGACCAGCACGAACACCATTATTGCTCACGTGACCAGACCTCCTAGCCCTTCTCCTATTCCCCTTTCCTCTGCCACCTCCTCTCTCCCCTCCCGCCCGTTCCAGGGGACAGCGAAGAATGAGGCTCGCTCAATGAAGGCAGGCAACAAGCCTATTCAATCACCCCCCCCTCAACACGAGCTCCCTTCAAACGAGAGGGAAAAGCTCTGCTTTGTGGAAGTTAGTTACTTAAAGCGGCAGAGCCCCCAGATAAGGATCTGGTCACGGAAAACTTGTGGCACAGAGTAAATGGAGATACCTTTGTACAATTTTAACACCATTACCCAAGGTTTATCAGATTTAATGAGCCATGAATGTGAAGTGAAATTTTCAGCTTGCAGGAGCAGCTGACAACATTTCCACAGCAGCCTTGGCCCTTCCAGTGGCCATGAAACACTACTAAAAACACTTATTAACCTGCAAAGGAGGATCATTAAAAATGGAAAACATTAGGCAACCATTGCACCACACTTTGCATTATTACTTTTTGAATAAAGGAATTGCTCTTTCTGCTCTGGTTTTCCATTCATATTCATTGAAAGGTATCTTTTGTAACCTGAGTGACAGAAACTACATTTAATTTTCATTTCCACAGCCCTGAAATATGGAGCAAATTTATGTTTAAGTAGCATTAGTCCCGCACGGCCTGAGACGCTTAGCCTGGTGCAGTCATCTTTTTTTTTTTTCCCCTCTCCTTTTTCTGGAAGGTGAAAAACACCTTAGCTGTTCCAAGCTTTGAAAACAGAGCCACCCCTAAAACCATCAGAGCTGGCGGCAGAGAGATGTGTGCAGAGAATTCTCAAGGAGCAGAGACCCTCAGGCTACGCAGATTCTGTTTCCCCCTTTCTGGCTTCCAAAAACAAAGGAATTCCAGAGAAAATCAGGGCAGGACCTCACCCCGAGCCAATGCTGCTGCTGCTGCTACAACCCCCCACCTTCTTTTTTTTTTTTGCTCTCACACACACACACACACACACACACACACACATACACACACACACACACACAGACACACACACAAACACACAGCAAAGCAAAGGTGATTTCATGCAACCATCAATGAGACATACCTCCTCTCTTGTTATACAACCATGCTGATGTGATTTCGGGGGAGACATGACAAGGAGAAGAGGGGTGTGTGTGTGTGTGTGTGTGTGTGTGTGTGTGTGTGTGTAAATGTGTGGGGGTAGGTAACACACTGTTTGGCCCAAATTCATAATTCAGCCATGTCTGTCTGCTGCTGTTGTTGTTGTTGTTGTTGTTGACCAATGCTGACCAGCGCAGACTTCACCATCAAGACTGTAGCCAGACATTTTAGTGGGATATTGAGCAACAGCCTCAAGATGTTGTGGGTCAGTCCCACTCCCCCTCTCTCCTCTATCCCCCCCCCAACCACCACTTCTCCAGAGTCAGACATGAAACGTGTGATGTCCTCACGTGTATCTTTAACAATGTCAACACATGCCATTCAGCTTCCACTCAGCTCCCACCGGGCAGCCAAGTAAAGGTTACAGGATGGCTGCGAAAGCAATATGGCTGAGATGTGTAATAACTGTATTAGCTGCTGCTAATGTACGTAATCTGGAGTAATGGGTAGTTGTTGGGATAGGAGCACACTCAGGGGCTCTTAACACGTTTCATTACTTCTTTCTACTGGATATGTTAGTTGAAAAGTGACTGAGGAAATGTGAAAAAATAAAGCAATCTAGGGTGTTTTCAAAATAAAAGTTAGCAAGTTACTTAGAAAAAATGCTAATCTTTCTTGTGGAGTGTTAAAAGTACAAACTATTACAACAAAGTTAAAACAAGACTAAAGCCAGAGGATCAGCAGAGTCATTAGCATTTATCAGCTTGGAGCTACGGATGTCTGTACACAATTTCACTTAATCGAATAGTTGTTTAGATATTTTCAGTCTGGACTAAAGTGATTCAGTATCATTCCACGAGGCGAAAAGTGCGAGTGAGTTAGACATTTTTTCTGTGCAGACCATTCCTCTTCTTGTCACTGAGACATTTAACAGTGTTTTTGGAACTGCAAAAATAAATGGAGCATCAGATCTGGATCTGATGAAATCCACTGCCTCTCCCTCACCCTGTGTGCCTCACCTCACTCATATCTCAGAATTTAGTCATTTCTACAAAATGTATACTGCAAAGGATGCTAGATATGCAAAACACGTACATCAAAACATATTTAAGATCAAGTAAAAAATGTGTTTATTGCCAATACTTTCAAAAATGTATGTGATATGTCTTTATTTGTTAAATGCAATCTTTAGTATGTAAAATCAGAAATCTCTTTGCTTCTATTGTTTCTCGCACACATATTTGTGAATAGTAACCCAGCATCCTTTAAAATCATAAAACACAGGGACCCTTGCTGTTTTGTCAATAATGTTTGCCAGATAATTAAAGAGCCCTGGGAGACAATGATAAACATTGTTTAGAGGCTGATCCCTGGCAAGCACCAAGCAGTGTATCATTGCTGTCTCCGGAATACACACGATTAGCCCGCTCTCATTACTGATATGATAAATGACGGCTTCCACCGTGGCTTTGGCTTGCTGGGAGGACGTACTTGTAACATGGAGATTAGGAAAAAAAGTAGTGAAACACATTGCTCCAGTAAAAGACCGGGGATAAACGAGAGAGATGGGTTATCTGCAGTGCGATTGTAGATAATGTTTGTGATATTTACAAAGTCAGGTCTGCAGCCAGTTATAGTACTTTCAACCATATCTTATAAATTGCTGAGATCACTGTTTAATAAAGTGGACTTCTTTATTTGTTTCTCTCCTCACCACAGTCCCACCTTCTCCATCTCTCTCTCTCTCTCTCTCTCTCTCTGTGAAGTTAATGCTGCAGCTCAGCCCCGGCCCACCAGCCCGTCTCTCTTTACAGTAGCTGTATCCACACAGAGGTTTAAAATATGCCCCTTTATCTGAGCCGCCCAGGCGGGAAAATGAAAGGGATGTCAGTCCTTAGAACCCTGGGAAAGCGCCTGGCTCAACCGCCAGTGTCAAAACCAAGGGGAGGGCACCAAGCGGGCAAACACACTGCACACAGTAATAGACTTTTTCTGTCACTGAGCAATGTCGAAAAGCAGTAAGAAAACAGTCTTAGTAGGGTAGTGGAGCTCAAGATTACATGCCAATATGGTTTGAGAGGCTCTCCATAACAACCACAACTAGCTTCATTAACAGACCAAAAGCGCATGTGAAAAATCAACAGCTTGTGTGCAGCCTTCCCCTTGTCTGCAAAAATACTTATTTGCATGTTAATATGCACCTCTGCAGAGAAAAATGAAAGACACTGCTCGATATCCAGCACATTTCAGCCTTTGCACTCTATGCATGTGTAAGAATTAGTGTCATGTGAGAGCAAATATTGCACGATTGCGTTTCCCCCTCATAACTGACATCGCAGGCGAAGAATAAATGCTGTCCCTTTGCATTAGTAAATCCTGGTTAATTTACTTTGTCGGAAAACAAGGAAGTATGCATCCCTGGAGGCCATGTTGGAGACGATTCGACCGCCTTCAGAGAATCTCTGCCATCACTCTCCATCTCCCACGCAACCTCCACCAGAAAATCAACATCACCGTGCACTCTGAGAGACAACAGTGCCGACTAGACAAGAGACTGTTTATAGCACAAATGATATTATAAACACAGCTTGTGGCGTATTATCTTTAGAAAACGATTCATTATAGGCTATAAGCTAGAAAGATTTGCATCATGCTGAGAAGAGGGTAGCTAACGTGTATGTAAAAATGAATTCTCATAATCTGGAATCCTCTTCAAAATGCATTTGCTGTTTGAAAACATGACAGGTTTAACTTATTGACTCAACCCAGCAGGCACGGTTCTTTGCTGCACTGGTTAGTCTAATACCTGGCATGAACTCAAGCACCAGGCAAGCTTGCATGAGAGCGAGCCCAAGCACAGTCCTGAGAGGCTGTCTAGCAAATGAACCCATGTGGGACACTGTGTAAGGTGTGAAGACCTCTTGGAGGAGGCTGCAGTCTGTGCTGGCTTGCAGGCATGCACCGGTATCAGGAGAGACAAGGCAAACACAGCAGATCAGTGCTGAAACCGTAAACCCACTGACCCAGCATGAAGAGGGAGAGGGGACTAATTAGTGACTGTACTTACAACTCAAAAGGAGAGGGAGAGAGACGCGGAGAAAAGGAGGGAGGGGGGGAAAGCACACACACACACAGAGCACGCAGTTGGAGGATGAGGACAATGAGTTTGTTTAGCTTAAACAGGATTTACAAGCCAAACAGACACACGCCAACGCCACTCACTCAGACACATACTATCTTTTTTTCCTCACTATCGCTACCCCCTTTTCTCTTTCTCTCTCACGTCACAGACACAGACACACAGCTGAGACAGGCTCTGTGAGGATTTCATCAGCAGTACAAAATAAATAAATAAATAAATAAGAAAGTGAGGGTAATTGCTTGCGATGGTGAGAAGTCTTGAGTGCAGGCGGCAGCGGTGGGCGAATGGATGGATGGATAGAGGGAACATTTTGTTCCTCCTGTGCGGGCTTCGACTCTCATATTGTTCCTGGTGAGGCCGGGTGTCATTTATGATTCAAGGGCCCCCAGCCTCTCAACGGATGGGAACAGGACATGGCCATTGTGACGTCCCCTGCACTCGTTTCTCAAAGAACATCAAATCAAACATGCATGAGACGGTGACAGGGGCGGGCCAGTAACTTTCTCTCTTCACTCTCTCTCTCCCTCTCAGCACTCTGTTTCACTCTCTTGTCTCAGAAAGAAAAAAAAAAAAGCACTTAGAAGACTGCGCCTCCCCGATGTTGGGAGAGCTCAAGGTTGAAGTGACGGCTCTTCAGAAACAGGAGTTAAGTTGATGTTTTGCCTATACACACCACTTAAACAGATATCCTATAATACAACAACTGACAAAAGACGCACATTACACTGATTTAATACGGAGAACTTGTCGGAAAGGCTTGTGAGAAGTGGAATACACCTTTTCCAAATTGTTTATTCATTCAAGGAAGGGGTTTGCTGCGTTCACACGTTCCTAAACAGCACCGCCGTGTTCCACACAGCTGAAAGCAGCCCAGCACAGCTATAGTTCCTGGTCGATTGCCAAACAATGCTGTTTTCTGCTACTTAAGGTTAAAAGGCTAGGACTGAGCTTTATTCACAATGACACCCCTGACTTCTCAGCCACCTAAGGAGTTTAAACCAACCATGTTTCACCCACAAACCGAACCACAGTGCAAGGTTTGCGGCTTGAAGGACAGTGGAGACAGGCGTGTGGGGGCTGAGGTTTTCTTATCCCTGCGCCTCATGTTGGTCCACTTTTGGCTCTCTGCACCAAACTGATGTCATTACATCTGTTGGGGTGCTTCATTTTCACTTTATTAGTTAGACTGCATTTACCAGGTTGAAGAGAGCTTAACTTCAGACTTATGGGTAGAATGACAACAACGTTTAGGAAGTAGTTAAGTGTCTGACACGAGGGCACAACCTCAGCTCAAACTTGAACATTTCAAGTTGTAACTCCCTCTAAGCCCTTATTCTGAAAATTAGACTTTAAAATTCTCTTAGGCAACACAAGTTTTTCCTTATTAAAAAGACCAAAATAGGCACATTCAAAAACAAAGGCTCTGTCTAGATGAAAAGTACTGCCAAGTTGAACCACAAGTGAGACAGAAAGAGAGAGAAAGAGAGTGAGAAAGAGACAGAAACAATGACTGACTTCTGCCCGGGACACGAGTGGGTGGGTTCGGGCTGATGGCGAGACACCAGACTACAAGAATCCACGTCAAGTGAACAGGCAGAAAGTATTTCACAGCGCCCCTCAAACCAACACGAACAGTTAGATGAAATGTCAGGCTGTCAAAACATTGATTAGCGTTCGCCAGGTTTTAAGCACTTAGCAGGCTGCAGCTGTGCCGACACGCAGTAAACAGCAGCAAAGACTGTGCAACTTGGTAAATTGCTGAGTAACAAAAAGCTAATTACTCAGACACGAGTAATTAGTTGTTTTTCCTGTACATGCTTCTAATCAGTGTAAGCTCGCTGCTTCACTAAAGTGCAAAGATATGGACTAAGGTGCATTCGCTGCCTTACTGCCTTCTGTGAATAATCATCTTGAGAGTATAGAGAATAGCCGCAGGTGTTTGAAACTGATACTTAAATCTGTGATATAACTTGTTGCAGCCTGATTTATTAAAAATGACTAGAAGATAATAAAAGGTTCAACATTATGAGCTCTTATTTTTGAAAACTGATATAAATATTAAATCTGTAAGCCATATTGGCCAATGTTGTGGCTAGAAGAGAGAAATCCCTCCATTCTGTCTCCTTGTTTGGTTTAGGGAACAAACATATTGTTGCATGTAAACATACGTCCTCTTCCCCAAGCTGTAACTTGTAGCGCTGCCAGCGCATGTGTTTGCCTTTCTGTCCCTCCGATTAAGATTTCTCCCTGCATATTTCCGGCATTACCTCCTTCACATTATGGCACCAAGGGCCAGACAATCCAGTCTCAGTGATAACACTTGCACTTGCACCCAGCGCCTTCTTCAACAGTCTTAAAACCTAAATTTGATTTGAAAGTGAGTCTACTGGAGCCTTTAGCCTGTTTAGTGAATCAGACACTCTTCTGTCTTGTCTCGCAGCCTGGCTGGCTGGTTGCTGAGAGGCCCCATGAGGGACAACAGAAGGAAAGAAAACTCACACACGCACACACACACACACACACACACACACACACACACACTTCCAAGTTTCAAACAGTTGCAGATGGCTTTAATTCCTCGCCCTCTTTCTTTCACAATTTATCAGGTAACCTACTCTGAACGAGCGTGCCTTGTTTTCATTCTTTGCTGAGATGACTTAACGCTGCTTGGATTCACCAGAAGGAGAGAAAAAATAAAAGTCGAACAGCACTAATTAATGTGGTGCGGCTGACAAGTGTTGCTGCTGAAACAATTTCATTACATCACCGATTTAAATTACCAAAGGAAGGAGACACTGGAGGGTGCACCCATCCAAAATCTGTTTACGCACTCTCTCTGACACCGACATACAGGGAGTGGACACAATAACATGAACACCTGCAATCCAATGCAATGCTCCTGCAATAAAGACTGGCTGTGGTAAGCCTGTAATGTCAGATTTCTTATGAAAATGTGCTTTAAGGTGTTTGAAGGATGACTGATTTACAGCTGCATATCCACTTGTTATCTTACCTTCTCAGTCAGGGAGATATGGTTGCTTATAGATTAGATATTGTTGAACATGTTACGCATCACAAAACTCCACAACTGTATAACAATAGCAAAGGATTGCTGATCCGCTCCAAATCACGCTCCTTTTAACTTCAGCGCTTTACTAATGAGGGTCTTTCTCACCGCCCCCCCCCCCTTCCCAAAGTTTAGCTGTCCTGTAGCAGGGGTGCACTGTAATGAAAGAGCGGCAGTCTCCTCCTCCTCCTCCTCTTCCTCCTCCTGTCAGGAGCCCCCTCTCTGCTGCGCTCTGCCCCGGCTGGCCTCACATCCAGATGGGAGGAATTTTTACAGGGAGGGTCCACCAGACTCAAGTCAAAAAGCTGCGCTGAGTCGAGCAGCTCATCCACACTCGGCTGCAGAAGGGCTTAAAAACTGTGGCACAGTATGCATGTGTAGACTAATTTGTACTGACACATTAAGGGTGTGTGTGCAGTGAAGACTTCGGTGCACGTGAATCCACGGAGAGAGTGGACACTTGACATGACACTCACACCTAACCACTGTCTTAACAGAAATGTTCAGAGCATTAAAATTAATTGTGAAAGTAAATTATCAATCAGTTTACTTGAGCCCATTAAGGCCCCAGAGGGTCCCAGTGACCTCACATTGGGAGCCACTGATCTTTGAATGACCCCTAGAGGAGCCAATCAACACAGTCAGTGATATCAGTGCACACCGAGGTGGGAAATGTCACAGAAGCCGCAGAACATGGTGTTAAACAGAACAGAACATAGTAACGTATAGTAATGTTCGCTAATTGTATTACAACAGGTAGCCTTGAAAAGTCAACAAGCCCAGTCACATTGCTGACTGTTAGCTAATGTAACATACATTCTCAGTTTAGCATCAACCGAGCCATCAGCTGATCGACCGAGACGAGACATTCACCCACACACACACACACACACACACATATACACACACACAATCACAGACCTGCAATTACTGAGTTACTACCACATACCTATCTAGTGTCTTCACAAAATGCATAATGCACCTTATTTTGAAATAACCCTGCAGACACATTGACTTTTGCCTCTATGTGTGTGGACGAGTTGCGCTGGAGCGAAATAGCCAGAGACATGGGATCCACAGCGCGCACAGGCTGGGATATTAACGCCGCGTAAAGGCGCTCCGTTGCCGCTCACACAGCCAGAATCTGCCCCCCCACCCACCCCCTTACCTCTGACACGAGTTCACCAGCGGCTGTTAAAGGTTTCCAGGAGGTCACCCTATTGTTAGCAGGTAGTATCTGTCCAGCGGGAGGGCAAACCCCATCTCGAGCAAAACCACACACACACACACACACACACACACACACACACAACGTTCACAGACCGCTTTGCAAC
Source organism: Dicentrarchus labrax (assembly GCF_905237075.1). Taxonomy (NCBI): domain Eukaryota; kingdom Metazoa; phylum Chordata; class Actinopteri; family Moronidae; genus Dicentrarchus; species Dicentrarchus labrax. Next base: position 11,942,795 of record NW_026136702.1, on the reverse strand, counting down.
CAAAAATAACCAGGCGCGAAACTTACTTTGAGCTAGGACCTCAGTGGTAAATCCGCGTATTGTTTTCTCTCAAAACCTCGTGTTTACGGTGCTCCTCTCGCTCGCTCCCTCCACTTCACAAAGACGACGCGAGAGCCCCGGAGACGGTGTGAGTGACTGACTGAATCAACTACCGTAGAGCACGGCAAGTTGAAGTGTCAGATTACACTGGCTATTCAGTTACCAGAGAGAGCCGTGCTCCGCGGTCGTCGTGAAAATGCGACCTAGATTCCCGCGGAAGGACACCGACTGTAAAGGTGTAACTATACGCTAATAGGCTGCTAACAGCACATTTCACACTGGAGCGGAGTGCAGCTCACAGCTCCGGCTATTGTCTGCTCCTGTATCATTACAGCGCCGCCGCTTTAGCGCTGCCTTCTGTAATCAAACCACTACTTATTTAGTTAATTCAACAAGTTCATTTTATGAGTGAGGTTCTTTTAGCCATTAGTTAGGAATACAAAACATTTTACTGGACTATCTGTAGAGTATATATCAGTGGTAAGCTTATTAATACGATTAACAACAATAACAACACAATATTAATATTAATAATGGTGCAAAAATGATAAGTTTTATTATGTCACTGGTAAGAACAATAATGTTAATGTCAATAATATCGTAAAACAGTGTAAAAGTTTTGTATATAAAATACTCCCCAAAACTAAAATACATTCAATTTAATAGCATTTAAAGCGAAGAAAATCACCAAATCTTCACATTTAAGAAGCTGGAATCAGACAGTTTGGCATATTTGTTGAAACAATTACTTAAACAATTAATTGATTATCAGAATTGTTGCTGGTTAATCGTCTAAAAATTAGTCAAAGAAAATAATAATAATAATGGAGTTTATTGTTACTAAAAAATATTAAACCTATATTTCTTAAGTGTTATTTTATTGGTAATATAACAAAATTAACTAATAATAAAGTCTCTAATTGTATAATAATAATAATTCTAATAATAATAATGTAATATGAATCCTATATTGTATTGTATATTGCAGTAGTAATAGTAAAAGTCAGTTGTTGTTTTTTTGCCCTGACTACTCTCAAGTCACTTCCAGCTTCCTGTGTGTGTGTGTGTGTGTGTGTGTGTGTGTGTGTGTGTGTGTGTGTGTGTGTGTGTGTGAACCTTTGCAACCTGCGCCCCGCTCCAGCAGGTCTTCAGGCGGAGGGGCTCCGTGTTTTGCGGATGGCCGGTCTCCGGTGGAAGCCTCGGAATAACAAAGACGTGTTTGAGAGCAGCGGCAGGCTGGGCTGAGCGGTGACGTCAAGGAACAATGTCTCCCCTCCCGACACGCACACACGCGCGCACGCCAGCACACACACGCGCGCAGGCCAGCACACAAGCTCTTCCTAGTCAGGCAAGGCTGAACTGCCCAGAGGGAGGGCCGCTCAGCTCGCAGTGCATCAGATAGAATCACTCACTCCTCATGCTGTGCCTGCACACTGGATTTATTTTTATTTTTTTTTAATTTTATTTTTTTACAGAAAAAATAAAAACATAACAATGGGGTGGCAGATCAGTCGCGGCAAATAAACAATCCCAATAAAGCAGGCCTAGTGTGTGCACTTTACAAACACCTTATTTCCTGTGGCTGTGTGATAAATTTAGATACAAGATCATCAATAAAGGTGACAAGATTAGGTCTACTGAAAAGGTAATTCACAATTTCCCTTCACATAATGTCATCAGTCCTGGGGGTCAAATTCCTGTCAGCAGCTCCTCCCGGCCCAGGCTCCTCTCTTCTTTGAAGGGAAGGAAGGGGCTGCCGTCCTTTTTAGCTTCCTGCCTGCAGGGCTCCTGACACTGATGCAGTGAGTGCCTGAACATGGTATCAGCAGTGAAGTGAGGGGGTGTGGGGGTGGGGGGTGGGTTTGGTGTCTCTATCATACTGTCTCAAGGACACCCCAGCCCCCTGGTCCAAGCAGCTCGCCATACTGATCGGGGACAAATGCGTCCAGTGACATCAGCGGTTCTGGCAGTCACTCATTTTTATTTCGGAGGGGGGTGGGGGTGAGTTGTTTCTTAGATGGAGATTGGGTGAGTGGTCAATGTCACCATGCTGTAGCTTTGAACTCATGATCAGATTTTTTTTTTTCCTCTGGAAATAGCTTGTCGAGATGGCCCGTGTCTTTGTCCTGACACTGCTTCTGTTATTGATGTTTTTCACCTGCCGTGTTGCAACAGCGATATTGATGTTGACGCTGTGATTCACATAAGACACGTCCTATATGCAAGGGTTTCTCATAAAATCCTCAAGGCTTCTTGTTGTCAGACAATTTGAACCCTTTTTTCAGTTTAGTCGGAGACAAGTATAGCTTCCTTTAATACAGTTCCCCTTAGAGCATGGGATCGACAACTGACAGACCTATTGTTGGCTTTTGCCATTTAGGTTTCAGTCCTATCATAATATTATATGTTCTGGATCATCCATCAAGTTTTTGTTTAATACCAACTTAAGGCGACAAGGCCTGTTACGGGTGTCAGGGGGGCCTGCAGCCGGTCGGGTCTCTCTCCAGTTCAAACAATGGCTTGTCGTCAGAAGCCCTCGCTTTCATAGCAAGGCGTGCGCCTCAGCCTCTCCAAAATAATATGGCCAGATGGCTGCCAACAAGATGGATGGATTATAGGTGGGGTGACTTGGTTCTGTGTATAATTTCATACGTGCAGTCTTTCAAAGGGCTGAATGAATGCATCAAAGGAGAACAAAGAGAACTCTCAATGAAGCATGCTCCGACAAGGTTAATACATATTGCATTGTGTTGGAGTGTGTTAAATCAACATATGAAAACTGTTTAGACCGCAGAACATTAGTGATGATCAAGGCCCAACTTGGCTTCCGACTCGCGTTGAAATGATGTACGTTTCTCGCGGCCACCTTGCTGTAGGCTTTGTGCTGGTGACAAGGATTCTCTCTGTAGAGGCAGCAGGGGGAGTGATGGATGCCGCTGTGGCTTCATGTAGCTACATGATGGAGGGAGACTTTCAGTTGTGCTGACATCAGCTCTCCCGTTCACGGAGAGGTGTGATGGTTGTTTACAGTGCCACCCTGCTGTCGCCACCATGAGGCTCCTGCTACTGAAAACACTACACTGCAATACTAATAAACAAGTTCTATCATCAGGAGTACAGAGTGACTGACTGATTCCCTTTTCACACTGAAGCAAGGACTGAAAAAAGGCTATTTTCGCTTGTCTCTGGTCAGTTACACTGCTCCTGAGCAGATTTTAAAAAAGTCCAGCTCTGATTGATGAACAAGGATTACTATGGTAACCACATGATTGCCATACGGTAACTCTAGTAAAATGATAATGATAATAATAACCATACTACATCAGATTATTAGCAATCTTAAACCATTTCCACCATAAATTCTGAGAAGACCCTTTAACATAACTGTGTAGTATATGAGACATGGCATTAACCTTTCATAAACTGACCATAGAAAGCCTATGAAGTTACATCAGATCATCCACACAGTGCACCATGATGTATATGTAACAACAATTCTGCAGTGAGCGGTGGGTAGAGTTCTGATAATCTACTAAAGTAAAAGTACAATAACTCCCATAAAAAATGACTCAAGTAAAAGTGAAAATTATCATTTGAGAACCTACTTCAGGAAACTTAAAATGTACTTGGTTAATAAATGACTTGTGATTAGTAATGCAACTATGAAAGTAGAAGTTGAGAGAAGATGATTCCTATATTCAGTGATTATACACTAATGAAAACGTATGAATATTATATTACATTTCTGCCAATAGACCTTCCTGGATGTTACTCACACACAAACCATTATCATAACATCAAAGATTAATGTTACACATGAAAAATTAAGATAGGATACCGTCAGCTAGCTAACTCCATTTTCACCTACAGTATGTGCAACTTACTTGAATATCCTTATGGAGGTTAGAAGAGGCCGCAGAGATCTCATCATGTAACTGTCTTTCAGATTTCGTTATAAAAAGTGTCCAGAATGTAAGGTCGGGTATTGTCACTGGAAGTTACCTCTTTTGGGGGTTTTGCTCCTTCATCATTGCATTGTAGTAAAAAGACACACGCACACTCAATTCCAGCATTTAGAGTAAGAGGTAAAAAATATACTTGAGTAAAGAGTAGAAGAAGTTAATTTTTTTAAAAGACACATGAGTAGCACATGTTCCTTAAAATAAAAAACTTTTTACTCATATGCTCGTGTTACTTTCAATGGCATTGAAATTCCACATTCTTTGTATACAAGACCCTCAACAGAGATATATGATGTGTGTTTTAGTTGTGATGTAAAAGAAAATGCAGTTTCTGAGAGTGCGATTTGTGCTTGATGAATGCAAAAATGATCAATAAAATTTCTTTTGATTGACTAATTGCACAATTGACGAATCATTTCAGCACTTGAGCTGAAGGCAACAACCTGGTATTAACTGATCAATAGTCTGTTACGAACGGTTAAATATGGGTTGAACCTGTGTTAAATATCCTATATTTTCGTTTGTGAAAGTGATGTAACTGATTGACTGAAGGAATAGGAGGAGAAAGACGGGTTAATATTAGTAGAGAAGATTCTGGGGCAGTAAACGGATCATCTCCTGCAGAGAAAAGGCAGAAGAGCACTATTTTAAAACAAGACAAGAAGAAGTCTGGTTGAGTACACCATTGATTGTCTCTGGCTGCGAGAAGAACAAGGAGCTGAGAGCGAGAGGGAAAGGGACAGAAAACAGATGAGTCGACTGCTGGCTTCTGGAAGCTTGGACAGCCTTTTATAAATGCTCTCTCTCTCTCTCTCTCTCTCTCTCTCTCTCTCTCTCTCTCTCAATTGTTCTCTCCATTTCTGTTCTGTTTTTTCGCAGTGTATGTCGACTGAACAGTGGCAGATAAGGCAGACAGTCGGGGCCCCATGCTGACTGGCCCGACTGGCTGTGGAGAGCACAGAGGCAATCAATGAGTGCTCACAATAGAGCGCCAGCATCCAGATAGCTAACAGCTCCCTGAGGCCATGGGAAGGAGGTGGAGAAAAGGGGGATGATACAAGGAGGGGGGGTGGAAAGAAAGGAGAGAAAAGACAGAGGAGGTGGGTGAAGAGATTTTGTGCTTTAACACATGGGTGTCATAGGTTGTTTCCACGCCACTGGAACATGTAGGAGACAGTAAAGCATATTCCTTTGTGGTTGTTTATGCTCACTAAAGCATGTGTAACTTGAGGTCAACGTTCAGTTCAGGAACTCTTCTGCATCTGAAGCGAGACTCATCAGTTATGAGATGTGAAGTGAAGAGTGGTGGTCCGATGCTTGGGGTGATGGCTGCAGTGATAGTGCTATTTTTAGTTGGCTCCTTCTTTCCCTCATTGTTGCACGGTTTGCGTGTTTGCATGCATGCATATGTGTGAGTCGTTTTTTTTTTTTCACGTCATTATGCAATGCAGTATCTGACCTTGGGAAGAACATGTGCCAGAGGGATATAGGGAGAGAGCTGAGTGAATGTGTGACCACTTCAACCTCTGTGTCATCCTTGACTGCACAACTAGCTACCTCACTTGTGACAGAGCAGCTCTCATGAGGAGTTAGGACATTATTAATTCAGCCTATTCTGTTCCATGCATGCATCCACTGTATGTTACCTGCTCATTGCGCTACACTAGCTAGCATTCATCATTCAAAAAAAAAAAATTGTGAAATCCCCGTTCAAAACATCCAGTATAACCTGCCATTTAAAACAGCTTTCAGAGGCAATCTTTGCATCGTAACAAGGATCTTGTGACTGGAGTTAAAAAGGAAAACAGGCTGGCAGACAAGCCACCTAAGCTAGAGCCTATTTCTCAGGATGACATTAATATAATAGCGCTGGTGCCCAAAACAACTTTGTATTGATTCCCATAACCTTTTAAGCCAATCGATTGCTGCACTCGAACTCAGAATGCTTAGGCATGGGCATGTTTTCAAGCGAGGATTTGTTTCAGTGTTGCATGTTAAATTTGGTGTCTTGTGGTGTCTTTTCTGCTGATGTGTGAGTAATTCATCTTCATTCATTTTTTCAAATTCTCAGAGATGCGGTAAATATGTTAAAAGCAAATAATTAAACTCTATGATAACATTGTTATGAATGAGTCTCTTGGTATGACTACCTCTTCAGTGTTTTCTAAAGATGTTCATGCTTGGTCATGACATATGTTAAAGTGCTTTCATCCTTGCTATTCTCTCCTGGTTTCCAATGGTCCTATTGCTTACCAAAATACTGGTCATGGTGATTCATCCTTAAACACAGATTCTTGAGATCCATTTAGTATTTGCTGATCCTGGAGGGAGTTCATGAAAAAGCTGAAAGGCCAAAGACACTGGGGTTGCTTGTAATTGTATGGCAAGCTCACTGCACTTTCCACTTGAGTGTGACTGCAGGTGTCAAGGTAAATTGATTTTTTTTTAGCCTTTCATGTGTACCTGCGCTAAAAACATTTGCAGTGTATATGGAAACAATGGCAGTTTTGAACACGATAAAATACAGACATACAGAAGAAGAATATTTGTGGGTCCTAGAATCTTCAAGAATATATTTGCAGTATATGTTTTGTGTATGGTAGTGAAGTCTGTAACATAACAAATTAACCACTGAAAGACACCGTGCTACTAAACTTACATGCAAACGATATGTTATACATAGTCCAAAAGTCATTATAATCATGTTGGATGAAACACTGTATGTTCATGTATATGAACTTTAGAGCATATGTGGTTTTAGTAGACCTCTTTCATATGGATATATGTGAAACTGAAGGGGACTAGAGTGGAAGAGGGCATTCATAACACTAGCACTGCAAGGGAACGCTAACGATGTCTGCTTAGCATCTTAACAACAGAAACACAGCCTGTAGCCTGCTTAAGAGCCTTAGCCATTTCAAATCTCTGTGATTATTTACATTAACAATGGCTAATCATGTTATACAACCTACCACTCTCCAAGGCACTGTGACAAACCTCTGGTGTGTCTCTGGAGGGCAAGTACTTTGTGCCTCAGAGATCAGGACGGAGTTCGGAGCCACGGAGCAGCAGGACGAGGTATTGAATCTCCTCCAGAAAAAATAAATAACGCCCTTGTCTGCAAGTGACCGGTGCTCATTCCCAGACTTTCAAGGCGGCTCGAGTTACTGTGGCCCCTGACAGGAGCAGACAGGTTGTGTCTGAGAGAAATACCTTCCCACCGATGACATCATTGTGGAGGGAGAGCAAGACATAGACTGAGCCGGGAACAAAGACTCAATATGCAATTAAAACCTAAGATGTCCTGATCTTTTTTTCTCCTAACAAGTTTTGCTGCACATTTTTATTGGCGAGAACATTCTGTCTTCTCTCAGAAGGTTTAGCTGCATCTCTGACCGATCGGGACCCTGATTAGACTGTTATGTGTCCATGAGGGGCACAGCTTAAATTTTCCGTTATTAGTATTCGAGAGGCATGAAAACATGACCTTAATTCCCCAGAGTGGCAATGCTCAGACTGTACAGTTCTCCTTTTAATATGTGCTCTCTCTCTCTCTCTCTCTCTCTCTCTCTTTCTCTCACAGACACACACACACACACACACAGACTTTTAGATGAAGAAATACTGTGTGATCTAACAAGGCAAGTCTTAGAGATGAGTCTATTGTGTGGGTTGAAATTAGCTCCCACCACCCTGCTCCCACTGAGGGTGGTCTCCCCTGAGCGCTGTGGATGACACTACAGGGATTTGTCCGTGAAGATCTGACTCTATTACTGCAGATAATGCTCTGCTAGACAACCACAGAGATCAGAGAAAAAAAGACTGTTGCTCACAACTTGTAATCATGTGTATCTCAATTATCTAAAATGGCCTCATCTATTCATCTACTCCATCTTCACTGATTGTGGAGCAGCACAGAAACATGGAGGTGCACTGAAGGCAGCAATGTGTGAGCATTTACTTTTAGTGAGGTCTCTATGGTCACTAGGGATGGATGGATGGATGGATTTAATGGATAGAAAAAGTCAAAATATTTAAACCATAGAAAACACAGTGATACCACAGAAGACAGCACCACCTGCTGGTTGTGTCCGGTCAGTGGTGTGGGGTAGGAGGGTTGGGGGTTATCTGCACTGTTCAGAGATCACAGAACAAGATTAGTTACAGAATGAGACCAGGCACATCCATGACAATCGCATTCAGATGCTGCTCAACACTGTCTCACTTATAGTTACTGTAAGTGTTCTGTGAGCGAATGAGTTACTAGAGTCATTGATCCTAAGGGGTGTAGATGTTGTGGCCTTATGTCAGGTTTAAAAGAAAGAGTGTATTGCTCTCCAATCTATCCAGTGTGAACAATGGCACCAAGTCCCCAAATGGTCCAGAGGAGATGCTCAGCGGCTAGAAGAAAAAAAGCAAAAGGGTGCTCGTGTTCCTAGAGAAACACAGGTTGAAGATATTAGCAGTTGTTTTACAGCGGCCATTCATGCTCTCCGTGCTCTCATTCTGTCGCTGACACCCCTTTGTGATATGACGCAATAGGAGGTGTTTTAGCTGTGCAAACATCTCAGTGAGAACGGACTCTGAACCTCGATGACCGGCGAGCTGTAAACCTCCCAACCACCACCCACCCACATGTTGCCACATACGGGACCTACTGTACACAAACACAAAATGACTCATCCTTATGTAAGGAAGGAACCTCCCAAGTCCCTCTGTGAGCGGTATCAGTGCAGCAGTATCTATACAGCCTATGTAGCACCTGACCCCACACTCACCTCACCACTGCTCCCTTGTCCTCATATCCTAATACTGTTTGGAATGCGTTGCCAGGCGACAGGCCTCCGTAAACACAGCACCTGGCAACTCTGACAGGAAACCTCCGTAGCTCTGTGGAAAATTAGATGCCATTACTGTGTGCACACCCATTTGTTCAGATAACTGGATATCTGTGCATGAGTTCTTTCTCTGTCAATCCCCACTCTTTAGTTCCTGCTGTATAACAGTAACTATCTTGTAATTATGTATATTTTCTACAACAAGATTTTCCAAATAATGAACAATCTAATCTGTCTTGGTTCATGAACTCCCAGCATTCACAGCTCCCATTCCTCCTCATTACTATAAGCGGCCTTTCACCAATTAACTCCCCCTCTGATTTGCATTACAGACGGGGCCAAGAAAGTGCCATTACTGGACCTCCACGCTGCTTACTCTGTCCCATCAATTTCCTGTTATTGTTGGCAGTTGAGCTGAAGCCCCAGTATTGATCCCTCACCCCGGGAGAAGATAAGGTGGAGAATCGAGATGGATTCCATATCTATTATCTAATGGAATTCCTCCTCCCAGAAAGGGCTATGGATTTTCTGCCATTGAAGCTGTGAAAATGTGTGTCTATGTGGGCCTCTGCTGTGTGTGTGCGTGTGTGTGTGAGTGTGTGAGTGTCCTCTCTCCAAGCGCAGAATGACGCTTTTGTAGGATGGATTAATGCGGTAAGCAGAATGTGGTGGAAAATGGCACTGAGGCTTTACGGACTGTTGAAGCATTCAGGGAAATGCACTCTCTATGAATGTGTATTGACCTGCTGCTCTCCAAATGGCCCTCTCAAAGAAGTGCATATACATAGGCTCTCATGTGTGGAGTATTGCATCGAATACTGACACACAAAGTGATGCTGTGATTGTGGCTTTCTTTAGACTGTGACTTATAAATCAGAGAGGTACCACTTTCTTATATGAAACTTTTATAAAGGGTTTATTAACTGTAACTAATCATTTTATTAATAATAAATGAATAAGGATTTATAGATTAGTTGTAAACAGTTAGCAAAAATGTGTCATAATAGTCAAGTCATTAATAAAGGCCATAGGTTTCTCACTATGCTAACAGCAACAGTTTGCAATTATAAATGTTAGTCATTAATAAAATGTTTTCTTTTTTTTTTTTTTTTTTTTTTACAATAATCCTGAAGTCTGAAGGTAAAATGTAAATAGCTAAACCAAAGGGTGCAGAGGTCATTACAACTTGTGCAGCTACTGCATAAATGTAACACTAGCTTACTAGCTAAAATAGCAGTTAGAGGCCAATTTTACAAATTTGGCTGCTTTTAAAGTAAAGTGCACTGGTAGCTTAATTCTCTGAGCTAAAAACAACACATAGTGTGCCAAACGTAAGATAAAGGACGTTCACAAACAGTATAAATGTTGATACAACCACGCAGTATTAAATAATAATTAATATTCTAAATTGAGGTTTTGTGATGCAAGTGAAAATCAACCATTCAGGTATGCAGGTTCCTGGGCTCACCTGATAGATTTCCCATTTAAGTTTAGTATATGCGACGGTTCAGACCACTGAGCAGAATGCATAAGGGGCATAAAATATTCTATTTATGTGTGAACTATTTTCAATTCAAGAGTGGAATCCAGCCTTAAACACTGACATATTATCACCTTAAAATTTAACTCGCAAACAGTTGCCTATTTACACAACCAGCAGATATGGAGTAACATTAGCATTCATTTGGAGTCATGTAAATCCAGTATTCACTCTCCTTTTATCTCTGTTTTCTTCTCCAGAGGGAAATATCTGGCTCTTCAGCAGCTAAATGCTCCACTATGTTCACCAGCTAGCTGCTAACTGTGTATGTATAGTAGGTTTTTAAAGGCTTTTCCTTGCAAACAGCTGCCTGCTTCAGCTGGAAACAACACCCACAAGAGCGGGATTAAAGAGGGATCAAACTAGACAGGGAAGTCGCAGACTATAAAATGAAAACAAAGAGCTGAAAGATGCTAAAATGTTCTGTAGAGCAGAGTCAGGCGATAAAAGTCTGTCAGAGTGACACATTTCATTCATTTTTGGTATCATATATATATTGATTATTACAACTATAACAAATTGATTGCAGTCCTTTTCCAGAAAGCCAGAGGTCAAATGGTCAATTGGAGGGGTCTACAAGATTAACTAAAACACTAAAAACACAAAGTAAGTGTCATGTCAGGAGGATAAACACACACAATTGTTAGTCTCAATAATGGCTTATAGCTGATCTATGAAGGACCAGTAAATGATTTATTAACTATTTGTAAAACCATTAAATACAACCTATAAACATTGGGCGAGCTATTAGAAAGATGTAGAGAAGAATTATTTCGAAAAGAAATAATAAATAAGTTAAATTGCAATGAGGTGTATCTATGACGTTATCCACATGATCACTGTTCACCAGCACCTTTTCCCTCTTTGTTTTCTTTTTTGTTCCTACATCCTGCATGCAACCTTATCAGAGCATCAGATAAGCTGCCAGATCATCCTCTTCCATAATCACACACAGGCACAGACTGACCCTGTGCAGATAGCAGCTCTGATTTTCACGTTCTAATATATCCTGTAGACATTCAGAAGAATTTCGTCCCCCAAACAGCGAGTACAGAGGCAAGGTGGCACATGCTAGAACCATAATACCTCTGCATCCCATTATGACTTGATTATATTCTAAAGAAAGTGACTCAGGGTGGCAAAATGTGTGTGGAATTCATCTGAAATAATGAAGAATCAACAACACATAACTGTCACAGCAGTGTTTCTAGTAGCTCTGCAGCCTCAGAATAAACACAACAATATTTCACAGGACCTTAAATCAGTGTGCTACGCAGCAGAATGCAGGTGGGTCTATGGCATGTTCTGGGATGATAAGTCCCTGTGTAATCAAGCTGTGGCACATTTGCACATATGGTGAATACTGTCATTCTGATAAGACGGTGCCTGCTTTACAACACACAAGTGACAGAGCTGGAGTATTTTGTGCATGCAGTCAAGGGAAGGGAATTGAAAACCTGCTCTGATTACTGTAAATGAACGGCAGTTGTGTAGCAACAGTCTTGCTGGTTACAGCTGCAGGATGGTTACCGTCATTTAATTTACTCTAGACTGTGTTGAATGGACACACATTCACAAACACACACCCCTCTGCGGCACAGGCTAAAACCCAGAGACAGAAGTCAGTCCTGTAATGGGGAAGGTGATAGCCTTAGTGGGTAAATGAATGTCAGCAGCAATTAGAGGCCCGCGTAATAGCATCTAACAGAGAGGCCACAGCGCAGACAGGTCAGGAGTTTACCATGTATCACCAGGATTACGTCCACACAGAGCAGACACTTTCAGCCAAGGACGTCTCGAGGGCAGGGAGACAACAGGACAAGCACACAAGCACGGTCTACAGAAGCTGGACAATTCCCCGAGGGTATATGCAATAGCTTGTTGTCGTCCATTTTCAGCTACAGTGGGCTATAGCTGTTATATTTGTGCTTAAGGGTGTAAAAATTGTGTAGGGATGAGACAGCACAACAATAAACGGTACAACAATAAAAATGAATCCAAATTGCCAAAGTGGCCTCTGGGAAGCACACACACAAACACTTACAGTGAAGATATGTGTCTACCAACATACAGGAAGTACAATAACTCTTCTGTACTGTGGTTGAAATGTGTATGTGATGTATTGATAAATTAATGTAAAAATGTGGTCCTCACAAGGTTAACCATTGATGTTAGGGTTAAGATTTTGTTTACAGATGGTGCCTCTGTGGTTGAGGGGGTTTTCAGACCTCGACCATGAACCACAGTGTCCCCCCCATGTTTGTGTCTGGCCAGTGACAAAATCCCAAAAGGTCGTATATGGATATATGATTAGAAAAAAAAAATCAAATTACAGTTATGTAATTCAATATAGTTTTATTTCATTTATAAATGAATGAAAAAAAGAAAATATTGGGAATTGTCAACCCTGACATTTTCTCAAATCAATATGTTTTCTTTATTGCCAGAATTGGCATTATTTCATTGTATTATTTTTTAAACAAACTGAATGGAGACCAGTTGAACTGATCTTGCTGTACAAGAACACTCAAACTATTCTCAAAATATGGTACATGGACCACTGATGATACGCAAGCTACTTCTAGTGGTACATGAACAAATGTAAAAAAAAAAAATTATGAAATTAATTAATTAAAAAACATATTATACTAATACTACTAATAATACTTTAAAAATACTACAACATTTTAAATGAAAATACTATTTTGTTTTAGTATAAGACTGCTACATAGTCACATTCATAAACATGCATACATCCATGATTAGATAGAAAGTGGAGGTGAAATGAATGGTTCGAAAACACTGCAATTGTGACTGCAAACGGGATCTATGTCCCTTTTCCACCAAACTAACTCTGGTTCTCGAGCCTGTTCCATTCAGGACTCAAGAGTCAACAATAAATAATCTTCTTAGTAGGAATAAACATAACTCCTACGTGAACCGTCCATAGCTGAATAGGGTTGGCCTATACGCTACTGTATTTTATATATGTTATAATGATGGTACTTGGCTTAATATTTTATGAGGTGGTACGCTGTGTAACAAGTTTGAGGAACAGTGCTCTAGTAGTCATTAAGAGCATACACTGAGCATAGTACGTGCATGTCTATAGATTAGCAGGACTAAAAGGTCTTTTGCTGCATATTCAGAGGTTTTCCCATGAGTCTGACACACTGGGCTAATCCCATCCGATGCTGACACTGCCAGCAAAGAGAAGGTTCAGGGATATACAGGGGAAGAAAGGAGCAAGGAGGTAAGGGGAGCACAATGGGAGGTGTATAAAAGGGAGGAGGATGAGGGCTGAAGGGAAAGAGGTAGGGGATGGATGAAGAGGCAGAAAGAATCAGGGAGGTTGTTAGAGACCAGTAGCTGATGATTGAGTGGAATGACTGCACGGAGGTAAATCCACTGAGAAGATATAGGAGGTGTCTAGTGAAGGCTGAGATGACATATTAATGCTTTCCATCTCAACAAGTCCCTCACTAATTCAAACCAGGGAGCACGGCAACACAGAGTGTATTCCAGATGATCAGACAGCCTTGAGGGAAAGTAAACCTGTGGTGTTTTAATTCTGCATTTTCTATTATTCCTCTCAACCAGACCAGATGCCCTGTGTGGTTGTCATCTCTGAAGTGTGTAGGAGGCACTGGTGGAAGATCGCATCAAGCTTAATTAGATATAATTATCCCTCTCACTGTATCTTCAACCTCCAGACCTCAGAGCTGTACACTCCAGGCACATCACACAGCGCCCTCTCTTGGCCAGAAGAGCCACTTTTCCTAAGTGTTTACTTGCAGTCAATGAGCCATATGGAAAAGTGGAGAGGTTCCAGTTTTGACACCATTAACTTTAATATATCTGTCCCTTGGTGCAAAGTGTCTGAACACTCTGGCGCCAAGCAGGATAGTTTGTCACCTCTCTGAACATTTAAAGCTGACTCTGGCTGTGGAGGAGGAGCAGTTTGTGTGTGTAACAAAATTGTATCAAGCTACAAAATCCTGCAGCGCAGAGGACTAACATACAGTATCCTCAAACAACAGCTAACCATATGCCAGAAAAGGGCTTGATTAGTGTAACCATGTAATTTGACTGTGATTCGAGACTTTTAATCTTCCCTCTGTCATGTGTACCCTTTCTCATTTATGGCTACATGTAAGTGCTGCAGAAGTGCACTTTTTAATACTGTTTTTTCAGATTAAAGGCACACCCAAGAATACATGCAACTTGGTTAACTGTGTAACTGAGAATGAAAAGGAGGCTCACATAGAGGATCTTAGCCTGTTTTTATAACCTATTAGCATTATGAACTCTTAAAGTCTGACTCTTCTCATATACCTGAGCTCATATAGGAAAATAAAAGTATATTTGAGAAAATTCTGCTGAGGAAAATGCTTCAACATTTTCAATATGTCACTACATATTGACTGACTCAATCAGCACATGTCTATAAGAGTTGTTTACTGGCTTAAATTTGAATTCCTTTTCAGTAATGCTCACTTAGTCGTTTCCAACATGCTCGCAGATGAAACTGTTTGCATCCTATAATAATCTCCAGTGTCCATGGCAACAATGTTTCTTCTGGTACCAAGGAGCTCAGGTGTGCACTGTGCCTCCACACATCACACACACAAACACATAACACATGCACACTCAAGCTAAGATCTCCCCTGACAACAGAGCACAGCTTGCATGGAGTGAATGAAATGAACACCAGAAACACTCTGCAAACTGTTACATCAACCCTTTCTGGCAAAGTCCTCCCACCACATCTGCTTTTGTTATCGCCCCATAGGAGCTCCCTTCTGTTGGGTTTGGGTTAAAGTAAAATCTGTCTCTCATTTTTTTTTTTTTTTCCTAATCTTCAATGGGAAAAAAATGTGAACGGTAAAGACATAAGTATGGTGCCGCCAACATATAATAAAGAGTAGATGTAGAACCATCTTATTTTGGGTATCATACCTATTCCTTCACAGGTAGGATTACAGAGGATTTTAGGTCACTGTGGACGCAGGACGGTGAGTGACACTCAGAAGATTGATGTTGTCTTAGCTAAAAGGGTCTGTGTCACACAGAATGCAGAACATTATATTATAATGCTCCTCGTGTCTGTTTGCCGATACGACCTTGACTGTCAAAGACTCGTAAGTGGCATAATTGCTTGTACAACCTTCAGTAGGTTGTGCATGCTTGTCCCCCATTATATTTAAGCATTTCTGGACAGCACATGGACAGTGCACATAAAGGGTGGTGTCTATTCCCCTTCTTCTCCTCCTGTCCGCCTTTAATCTCTCTTTCCAATCTCTCCATCCCTCTCTCTTTTTATGAGAACTGTCACATCCATTCCCCTTGCTCTCCTTCTGCTAGTGAAGTCTCAGCCAGCCGCCAGTCTTTGCCTTAGGGTGTGTGATGGAAGAGCTTTCATTTATTAACGATTATATCACTAACACAAACCAGACCAAAGAGCTCTTTTTTCTGCTGGGCGAAACACAGGAGCAGTGCTGGTCATCAGAGGCAACAGTGGAAGTCCCTACACATGGTTGAGATCAGATGGCTTCAAATGAATTCTCTGATCAACACGTCAGAACAGAAGAAAGAGCCATTATATTTGGGCCTGCATGCTTGTATCCCAAGTCAAAAGCCACAGGTTAACTGGCACACTGTGATCAAAATGTGTCAGATGTTTTTTCTTGTGTTAACGGATGAGACCAGTTGGACATGAAATCTCAAACGTCCCATGAAATAATGGCTTTCCCTATTGTTACCTGTGTCCACTGGCGTACAGCAGAGGTTTTCAAACTGTGAGGCACAGACACGTGAGGCTGAGATAACTGCGTGAGGTGAAAGGGACAGGTGTACCCCGGTGTTCTAAAAGGTGTGCCATTCACTTTATTCACATGACCCTTTTCCTCTGACTTCATGCCCAAGGTGTGAAGCTCCAGTGTTGTTATCAAAAGGACTCTTTCATCCTGCTGTGTTCCAGGTTCCAAATCGTATAATGTAGGTCTGAGAAATCGCTATCATTGATGTTGTTGTCTTATGTAGCTAATGGGTTATTAAATGTTGTTTTATCTGGAAATATGGCCCGACGTCCCTCCGGATTTTCACTCCATCCATCGTCTGTTCTGTTGCTAATCAATTAGGAAGCAGTGAAATGATTTGTCAGATTTTAATACGACTTGCAACCTGGAACACAGCAGTATGACATTCTCCTTTTAGTAACAGCATTCGAGCTTCCAGTGTCTAATGGGGCATTTTTCAGACTATTGGGGTTTTCGGAATAATGGGCCGTCAGACAATGAGCACTCCCGTTTCTAAAAACAACAGGTTAGGTCAGGTTAGTTGTTAAAGTATTGCTGCTGATTTGGCCCTCTTATCAACATGATAGCAGTTGCAGCTGTAATACACAGCTCATGGAGGGTATTAAATTACTGTTACCAGCTCAAAATTTGCCCTAGAAATGGCACTCCTTCTCTGAGTTATATCAGTCTATGAAATCTGAACATACAGACATGGTATATACTGTAATTTTAGACACTTTCAAGGATATCATTACATTAAATTCCATTGTAAATTATCATCCTGGAATCCACTTAAAAATCATAGAAAAAAGACGGTCCTTTCAACACCAGGACTTGCCTGAGATCAGGTTTTTAAGTATAGAGGTAATCCAGTAATAGTTATCGTCCATGGATACATTGCAAAGAGGAACTAATTCTGGATAAATAATAATAATGATAATAATAATAATAAATGTAAACAAATGTGCGAAAAGACACAGCTTACTTCCTGTTTACATCATATAAAGCATTATGGTAACTATAGACCCAAAACCTAGACTGATGCTACTACTACTGCCTTATTTATGTGTAACAACAAACTCAATACGATGTTGGCGCATCAGATTAAAAAATTAAATTACTGGAAACATCTCAGAAAAAGATCAAACATATGTCAAAACTCTTATGTTAACTTAATTTTAACCTAATATGTAGTTTTTCCACCCATATTTTCTTGCTTTTGCCTTTGTTATGGATGTTAGTTAGGATTAGATTTAGAGTGCAGATGATTCCATTTTACAGTTTTTATCAAAAAGTCCAGCCTATTGCCCTGTTGCATGTAAAAATTCCACACAAACCACACAAAAACATTTCATCCTCAAAACATCTCATGGGACTTATAATAGAATTTCTATTTTCTGAGTTCTGAGGTTTAGTGGTTTTGATTAAACTGTAGATGAAACACACACAGAACTAACTAAACCTGAGCACAAATCACCCAGGATGTAACTAATTCCAAACACAACCACCGATGCAAAATAATGATGGAGTAAACATGTACTTAGTGTTTTGGCGGTCTGTCTCGTCACACCATTACATTACTTACCAGGCAAAGGTGGAGCCAACACAAAGACATGTTGGCTTGCTGGCAGACTGGCTGGTATAATGGCTGCTCTGTTAGCCTGCAGTAATCCAGCCCAGCTCCCCTGTCTCAGCAACCCTCCATCTGTCATTGGAAAGCTGCAGTGGTCCCCCAGGTGGGAGCGTTGTCTCAGCCTGGCAGGGTCATTACCGCAGGGCCTGGGAGTGCCACTGGTGCAGCCTGCTCCTCTGCAGTCCCTGCCCAGCTCTAACCCCTGCCAGGTAGCAAGAACTCACACAGACCTAATGTATTCACACTAATTAAACTGTGCCAGGCACCACAAGCGCCCAGCTGTTAAAATAGAAAGACCAACTGTTTGTATCAGAGGATGGCAATGTCATATTCTTACCCCCAATACCACCTGGATCACCTGGTTCTGAGGGAAATCACAGTGGCCTCATGATTTTAAAATACAAACATTTTCTTTGCAGACATTTTTAAGCCTTAGGTGGATATTATAAACAGTAGGGAGCTGACAGGAAATTAGGGGAAAGAGATGAGGGATGAAATACGAAAAAGGAGCTTGACCAAAATTTAATCAAGGGCATTGTAGCCACTGGGTTACCAGGATAGCTTCCCCTAAGCTTTTCTATCCTAATATGAATTTTTAACAGACAAAAATATCTGTTAGAAATGTAACATTTACAGGTGAGGAGATAGACTTTGACGTAACAGAGGAATGCTTTGAGGTCTGAGGTGGAACTGATGGTTGTGGTGGTTGGTGAAGAGCATGGGCGGCGGATGAAAGGGAGGACACAGAGCAGTTGCAAACGTGAGCAGTGAGAGTGAGAACCCTGGCCTTTGATCAGAGCCATCGCTGCTGTGAGGAAGCACATCATGTGTAATTGTAGGGTGCGAGAAGGGGTGAGGGAGAGGGCTGAGGGAGTTAATCGTGATGGTCAATTGTCCTCATATATTTCTGTCCTGCAAAATATTCTCTCACTTGACTTGGTTATACTGCCAGTCCAGACTCCCCACACTTCCATGCATGATAAGAGACAAAGTCTAGGGAGCACCGACTGGCTGGAAGCTCTGTCTCTCCTAATCATAAAAGTAAAGATGAAGAATGAGAACAAGTAGAAGAGGAAGATCTGTGATGTTTGGGCACACATGGCATCTATGAATGTTGTGTTTCATCAGTCTCGTCTTTATGCACAGAGATTAATTATGCCATAAAACCAGCTCATTGTCTGCTTTTCCAGTCAAGTAGGGTGCACTTCCTGGCGACAGTTAAAGCGATCAATGTGATTATTGAGGTGATTGAGAACAGTTTCTGTGTGGTTTCCTGGTTTACACAAACATAGGGAGAGCTGAATGCAGTTGTCCAATATGTTAGATTGCTTATTAGTGATCTCCTTCCAGAAGTGTTGTACGGGCGGACAGTGCCAGATTGCACACAAGTAATCATCTAAAGTGTTAGGGGAACAAAGTGAGCAGGTGTTTGATTGTGAGAGATCCATTTGGGACAGATTTGAGTCCAGAAGTTGGCAGCAGGCGTGATTGATAGATATTTCTCCCATTTTGTCTTCTGGAGAGAAATGAAAGGGTCTGTCTGTGTTGTTGAGTTTTTAAGCTTGTAATTTATTCTGCAGTTAGGGTGATTGCAGATGGGGTTGGTTTATATTGACATTTGATGTTACAACCAATTTGACTTGAAGCTAGTAGCCTTGTAGAAAGTAGCCGTATTTCTGGACTGGTTCTTTATGATATGTGAGTTATGTAATGCCCTTATTTGACAGTTTTAATTTCATTCTTTTCTGTCTTTCTTTTTCTTTTTGTTTGTTTGCCAAGCAAGAATTTATTTAATATTGCCCTGTACTTGCATGGTGCTAAAATTAATTTTGTAAATCTCTGTGCCAATTCCTAAATTCTAAAGTCTTTGATTAACTTAACAGCTACTTTACATGACTTTATTTATTATTAGATTATAAATCTATTATTTTGAGTAAAACCTGATTTTTGTTTTGTTTTTCAGTGTAATTTATGGTCTAATAGTACTCCCAAAAATCTGGTTTCATACACTATTTCAACGTCAACTTTTATCTTTCAGTTGGTGGTGGTATAAAGTGTTCCTGGCTAGATATGCAGCATGACTGCTTCTGTTGACTTGCCTTTGTACACTGTCCCAATGATGGTCTTACCACATATCGCGGCTGACCCACAAGCCCTTGCCTGCCAATTTGCATAAATCACAGTCTAGATCTGACAGTTACTAGGCAGCACAGGCGGGGAGATACCCAGCCCCCGTGCAGAAACCAGGCCACCAACCCAGAGAATGGGAGGCCTGCCTGCCAGAGTGACAAATGTGTCCGCGGCCTACTCCAACTGCCTGCTCTTGTGTGAATTGTGTGTGTGTGTGTGTGTGTGTGTGTGTGTGTGTGTGTGTGTGTGTGTGTGTGTGTGTGTGTGTGTGTGTTGGCACATGTGTGCATACGCCCTTGCATGACATGACAAATAAAGGGTAAAAGTTACTCCAGGGCTCAAAATAAAACAACTTGACAAAACAATATATCTACATGTGCGGCCTTAATAATAGTGAAATTGGGCTGGTTTTCAAGTACAGTGATGTTATTCAGAGCTTTGTGGAAGAGCCTATATACACAGTAAAGAGTGAACTAGGATAGAGCAGTATACCACCTGTGTGAGGTGTTGTGAACCATGACAGGCAGGTGAATAAGGAGAGTCTCTCCCACTGAACAGTGCAGTGACCCAAGGAAACCAAGCTACCTCTAATAATCTACCTGCAAAAGTCTCCATCAACAGAGACTCCTGATACACTGCATGGTCAGCAATGTAGACATTGAGACTACGTTATTAACAGGCAGCCAGTTAAACCTCAAACTATAGGAAAACATGGGGAAAATTTTTATTTGGTATATTCATTTGAGGAACATTACAGTATCCTCAAATATCTTGAGTTTTTGTCTGCCAGAACTCAAAAGTACAGAAGGATATGTGGATGGGATGGTTGACATTATTTTGGCCATATGGCTAACAACATTACACCTGATTGGGTCAATTGCTATCATTGAATGTGATTACAAACAATGTTTATAGCTCATATTTAGATTGTGACACCTATGATTTCATTTTAATGAAGAATTATCTTTCGAGCACCAGTCACAGATCTCCCATCAGGTCACTTTAGCCGTGTTGATGATACTTATCTATGATGCTTGATGCGAAAATGTCAGGTGGAGCTAAAGGACTATGTTTGCAAGTTTAATGAGTTTCTAAGTGCTTAAGTAGCCGCATTTGGACACACCAAGGGGCTCATGATGGGGTCTCTGTCGTCTATCCAATTAGATATGAGCAGAGGCTTACTGTACTGTGAGGCCAATCTAAAGTGACAGTCAGAAAACAACATGGCGGGGATTGAGGGGATGAAAGATGGAAGTCAACCAGAGCGTGACAGACCAGTCATTTCCCAGAGTGCAGCGCTGACACTCGTGTCTGTCTTTTTCAGTGTGTAGGGCTGAAAAAAACAAAAACATGATTTTCTGCAGTTATTTTAATCACAAAGCCAGGGATTATACATCTGGATGTATAGTAGAAGGATACATCAGCTAAACTCTGTGATAGTGTATGGGAACAGACTAATGCAGTGACAGGAATTCCACCTGAAAAGGTCTTAGTAACTAAGGGTCACTGTGATTTTCCATGCAAGTCCTACTTACACTCACACTGTCTCTGCTACACAAGATGCCTAGGGTCTTGTGTTACGCTGTGATGATAAAGTGTGCCCAGCACTGACATTGCAGCTGTTTACACATTCCCTACGGAGGACCACTCTTTGCAACACCCAGCCCCTCGGTTACATAATGCTACGTACGTGCATGTGGGTAGTATGTGAGAATGAAAGGGAAGTCGGTGGGGGTTGCGGGGGAAATCTACACACTGCTCAAGCTGTGTGCTCAGGCTGAATGATGATACAATTAGACATATCCTCCACTTTGATACTGTTGTTTTGGTTGTGGATTAAAATGCCAGACATGAACTGTGCATAGGCAAACACAGCTGTTCATCCTAGCGATAAAGGAGGTAGAGCTCTTTCAGCATGTGAGAAGAAAGTGTATAATCCCCCTGTTTCTGGGGTTCTGAGAAGTACATTCTCTACGTGTATCGACCCGTTTAATTGATCTAAATATTACCTGGACAAAAGCATAATCCCCCAGAAGATAGGTCATCTCCTTCAGATGATGGCCGTATACTAATCAGGATTCAGGTGGAAACGTTTAGTTGTGGTCCGACAAAAAACCCTGCACTTCAAAAGCACTTTTGATGTTTCCCCTCTGTTTTTCCAGGCCACTCATGCATCAGTAGTTTTGTGAAAAACACAGACTCTGAGACAATATTAGAAACGATGCCTGCAGGCGGTTCTTTGAAGCTGAACGCCAGAGCTAGTCGGCCAGTCAGCCCATTGATAGCGTGCTACTCTCCCCACTAGTTTGTATGATGCTGGTCTTCAGCCGGGCTAGAGAGAATACAAAACAGCTTTTTCCTACAACCTATGTCAGCAGTGATGTTAAATCTTAATATTGCAGTCTGGGCTTTAGCAGGGGCCAGTGAAAATCTCGCAGTCATTTGCTCAACAGAGCGTATAACATTTGGCATAAAGCAACTCAAGTAGCTCATAATGCACTCATTTTAAGTTAATATAACCAAAGCCAAGGAGTATCCTGGTGCTTTAGTCTTCATAAGTATTAAGTAAATATTCGTGATGGCGCGGGTTCACATTCAAGATCATACATGCTCCTTTCTCACTGCTTTTCTTCTGCACACTAAAATACTTAAGAAAGCATATATATTCCAAGAAGCCCAAAGCAATAATACCGTTCAGTGAATAATGTTGCCCTTGCAGTAAACATAAACTCCACAGTGGCAATACTGCACTCACAAGACAATTGGTTTCCATCTTATTTGATCAGGTTTTTATGTTAAGTCTTTGCATCAGATGTCTGAGATTCTGGGTTGAACCTCACTGGGAATAAACGTCACCGCTGGTACGCTAATCATAGCTGTTGCTCTTGGAATAGCTGCGCCAGCAGGCATGAAATCATGCATACATTACAGCAGCCATTAGGGATTACCTAGGTGTTCTATTTTATACCACTTCTGCAACAAACACACAGAGGGAAGTACTTAACGAAATTGTCCCTCCTGTAATGGATGCTGATGAGCCTTGTATTGATATATCAGACAGATGATGGTCTATGAAGACAATTATAGATGTCTTATATAAACATAATGCCACATTGTGAGAGTAAATAAATGTATGGTAGTCATATATTGCTTCAGTAGATAGGCTTTCAAACGACCAAACCAAGAGGATTTTTATTCACAGAATTCACTATCTTTGATTTAGAAATACATATGGCTTGTGGGAAAAAGCTAGGTGACTCCTACATTGCATCATTAAACCAATGAATGAGCATTTCCCTGTTAACTTTCCTGAACTGCTCTTTTCCTGATATTCATATTTCATAAGCACTTCTCACCATTCATCCCCTTCTCCTCTATTCCAGCTCTTTTTTGTGCTAGTGCAGTTGACTGCACAACAGGGAACAGCTTATATTCTGGGCTCCTCTTAATTATTAATGGGCTTCCCAACACGTAGGCTAATCCATCTACACAACTTGAAATACTGACATAGAGAGAAATCCCTCTTTCTGAGGTGTAACTTTCTTCATGAGATTAGAGGCTGTCCCTATTTCACCTGGTTTTACACTAGATATAGTGGAATTACAGTGTTGGTCTGGCAAAAATACAAAATACATATAAAATTTATTAGGGCGACATTTTCTTCAGGTTCACTCTTTTTACTTAACAAAGTTATGTAGTGAATGTAAATTCACTACTTGAAAGTACAGAAACTGACTGAAAACCATTTTGGCTGACTAACCGAGGCCTTGCACAGCTATGGATGTACAAACCAGGAAGTGTGTTGATTTTTTTATGAAGTTGGGACTTGATCTAAAGTAATTACCTTGGCTAGTAATGGCTAGGACGTACTGCCTGTGTGAGCAGTGGATGACAGCTACCTCGCTGAACTGCTGCTGCTCGCACGCCTGTTGTGTCTGCATAAAGAGTTTGTATTTGATAAATACAATAAAAGCCTTGTTAACAAAGGAATGGATACAGTGCACAGATACAGGTTCTGAAACAGATACAAGAGGTATCGAGTTAAAAAATATATAATAATATATATACTGTGAAATATTCTACATATGTAGACATTGAAACGGTGGTGTATATGTTGCTGATGTAATGTCGATATGTCATTGAAGCGTTGCTGCAGCGACTCCTGAGACGTGTGGCTCACACCGGCCGTGTGGTTGCTCTGACCTGTTAACATGGGCGCTGAAATAAAAAGCAAGACGTTCTGGGATGCACACGCACTGCAGACATGGGCAGTGTGTCCAGGCTCGTTCACAAGTCATGTTTTACTAAAAGGTTGTCAACTATTTGTCATTGATGCAATTGTTATAACAAGACTATGAGTCTGCAGCCACCCTAGCCGCTCTGTGAGGCCGTACTTAGGCACAGCCGTATCATTCTAACATTGTCGCACATTCCACCAAAAGATGGCCTGAAACTTTAACTAATGATTTTAGATTCATTAGAAATCACATGGAAATCACACTAATTATGTTAGCATTACCTAACACTTGCTCACATTAAGCTAACACTACCTCAATTAAACAAGTGGTTTCCAAAATAAAAGCTCTCTAAGCAGAACAGGAAGTAAGATAATACAGAAAATGGAATAAAAGAAACAAGAATGACTGTTACCTCTTTTCTAGGGCTAAAAGATACCCTCAATACTAACATGCTGATAAGATTACCGCTGCCGTCTTAGCATACTAACATAATAAGAACTAAACACAAAGAACGGCTGAGGCTTGATGGGAATGTCAGTGGTTTTGCAAGTATTTGGTCATAAACCAAACTATTGGACAATTGTAATTTGTTAAAAGTCAATATTCATCTTGAGCAGAATCTGAATGTCTGTACCAAAGTATGTGGCAATCCATTGAGACATGTTAGGACATATATTGCAATAAAGCTGAAGAAAGTAATATGTGTAAATATGCTAGCACCAATGTTTTACTAACTGCTGAGTAGTAACTGCTGTGATACTGCCTAAAAACACGTTGTCCACAAGTACTTGACTGCCACCCACAGACTAGTGGCTTTAGTAGTCAACTAGTTCTTGTACAGAGACAGTAGAGGACATACTGTGTCCTGATGGGGTCTGCAACATAGCTTCTGACAGAGGTAAGGTCAGACCCTATTGATTTTTAACACTGCTCAATGAAACAGCAGGCTGCTCAGTGCAAAAGATACCACTATAGAGCCAGTGTAAAGAAACATGGCCTCAGCTCAGTTACACTGGCTGCTACATCCATTTCATGTAGGTGTACTATAATGAAAAAGCAATACAGGGGATCTCTATATGATTGGCTTTCCACCTGGATGCTTTCATCCATTTTATCTCTCAGATCAGCAATCACCTTGAAGAAGAAAGGTAGCAGAAATAGAGGAGGCTTCCATTGCAGCATCATGCACTACAGTGGAGCAGCCAGGGCTACGGCCTTTGTGTGCTCTAAAGGTGGGAGGGAAAGTGGGGCTCTGGGTCTTTAATGTGCAGGGTGGAATTATATATCCTTTTAATCATGCTCCCCCACCCAGCAGCAGTTTAGGATGAGAGTGACAGAGAGCCAACACAAAGCTAATTCCGCCCCTGTCACATCCGATCGTCTCTTACCTCGCAAATGAGCAGCAGTAATGACACTCGCCTGATGGCCCATGCTCATGCACATTTGCAGGGGTAATGTTTGATAGAAATCAATCCGTGATAATATGGTGGATGGTAGCGCTGAGGTGATTTTCTGGAGATGAGTTTTGTCTAGTGCAATGGTTCAGGAGCTGGGGATGTGTCTTTTGGATTCCAAAAAAGCTTGCAAGCCAAGCAATACTTTCAAGCATTTTTAACCTATGACTCTTAAATGTACACTAGAAGGATTATGGTATTACTGCCTTATGGTGTTGCTTGTTATGGTAGTCATTAGAAGTAATTTACATTTATTTATTTGTGCAAAATTACAAAAAGCTTTTAAAACATTGAAATCATATTGCCAGTTAAATAAAGGGTCTCACTGAGCCATAAAAGTAAAACTATTACTAAAACTCTGAAGCATATTTGAAGATGCTGAAAGTGGAGTATTTAAAAATCTGAAAAGGAAACAGCAACCAGACTGAACAAATAATCAATTTAAGAAGCATGATACATAAAATAGTGCACAAATATCCCATTATTTTGCATCCACAGCCACAGAAATGTAACAGTATTATAGTGAGTTACACATATGTTTCACATGGGTTCAAATATGGCTTGATTTAAAAAAAACTTTTTTTAACTTAAAGGTAACACTAATATTAATTGCTGCTATCTCTACAAATAAATATGTATGCTCTTGTGTTAAGTGATCTTGTTTCTAAAAAAGATTTAGACCTATCTAGACATGCCAAGGCTCGGTATTACCACAAAATGGTCCAGCGTTGAGATGATCAGTCAAACAGGCATTATAAGATCTATTACATTTTAATTACTTGGTCAAGTGTTAAAAGACTGCTGAGTAAAGGAAGAGTCCCAAACTTAAACAGGGTACATCAATTATTCCAACTATGACCTGATATAATGATGATGAGTAATTTGACTTTTTCATTAATTTCATATTGCTCTTTGTACTGTATGTGTGGATATGTTGAGAGTCACTAACAACACCATGAATTATGCATTTCTCCAGCAACAGAACATATTATGGGATCTGAGAGGCAATATGAGCAAATCTCCCTTTTTATTCATGCCAGTCCTGTTTAATGAATCACTGGGAGATTGCTCTCACTGTTGCCATTAATCAGAGCTTCTCTGCTGCTGATTGAAGAGGGTAATATGAACAGGAATACCAATGAGTGGAGGAATGTGCACGGGCTGAAAAATGGCAGAATAACTCAACCATACAGACAGCCAAGTGCTGTGTGCAGTCCAAACACAACCTTGTCCCATCCTTACTAGGAATAAAGTCCATTACAATTTGACCGCGTTCTCCGATGATATAGAGAGACTATATCAAAACGCTGTGTACCCACAAGAGACGGAGACAATTTGGTTTTAGACTGCTATTGGAAAACCATGTACCACAGTGATATCGGTACATTGGAAGCTGCATGATGCAACGTTAAGTCCCAAACACAAATTTGTTTCATTGATTGAAGAAAACTGGACCAGGCTTGTGCTCGAGGGAGCATTTTGTTCATAAATTGAATCTATAAATTTGTCCATATGCAGTTAACGTCCCTAGAATAAGGATAAGTTAGAAACCATTTGGGTTTGTGGGATGTAATTTCTCTTTGCTTTTCATATTTAGGTTTCTTTCTGCATATGAATGTCATTATAGCCTTTATGAGAAAAAATATAATTGACATTTGAAGAGTGGGACCAAGATAATTAAAGAAATAGTCAGATATTTTTGAAAATAAGCTTATTCACTTTCTTAATGGGAGTTAGATGAGAAGATCGATACCACTCACATATTAATCTGTTTAATATTAAGCTATAGCCAGCACTTTAATTTTTCAGCATAGCTTAGCCAAAAGGCTGGAAACCAAGAAATAGTCCAGCCTGTAAAACAATAACTTATCATTCTTACACTACAGGTTTTGAGATGTAATGTGTTAATTTGGGCTGCAGTAGCTCAGTCAGAAGGAACTTGGTTTGGGAACCGGGAGGGAGGCTGGTTCAAGTCCAGCATGGACCACAGTACAGAGTGTGGAGTGGTAGCTAGAGAGGTGCTAGTTCACCTCCTGGGCACTGCTGAGGTGCCCTTGAGCAAGGCAAGCCCTAATTGCTCAGGGTGCCTGACTATCTGACACACTGATGATTGCTTATAGTTAGAGTGGTATCAATCTTATAACTAATTCTTGGCAAGACTGTGAATAAGGAGCCAGTGATTACCATTAATATTACTATTAACATCATAATCAGAAGAGCTATGAAACAAGAGCTTACCACAGCAGCAACAATTATATCTGCATGCTATTACAACAGGAGGGTGAAATGCTGCATAATATAGCATTTTGGTATAATTCAATTTAATTAGCAAATTGATGGACCATGATGAATTGCCTGGAAAATGATATGCAGGGCATATAACTACAGTATATTTTTGCACAAACCTGATGAGCCTATATCAAGTATCCTTTCTCTAAAATCCAAGGACACACACATGAACACATGATTCCTCAATGACTGCACACACGCACACACACCTCTCCGAGTCTAGAGAGTACAGCATGGCTATCACACAAAGCATTCCATCATACTGTCACTCACATCTGCTGCCCTTTCTCATTACTGCACCCTCCCGATTCTCCCTCTCTCCTTTACCTCCCCTTCAGCCAAACCCCTTTTTCTCCCCTCATCTACAACCATCCACATTATTCCCCTGCTCCCCTTTCTTCCTGCTTAACAGACCACCCTTCCATGCCAACAAAAGTGAAGCGAATTCCTGAGGATGTAGACGGGAGGGAGGCAGGTGGGCTGACACGCTTTTACACCGGTCTGATGTCCTCTGCGCCCCAGACAGCATGTTTGCAGTCTGAAAAAAAGGGCACGAGTGGTTTCAAATCACCTCACATGATTGAAACTGAGAAGGGATTTTTTACATGTGCACACCGGTTAGAGTGCCAGAATTAGATGGCAGGTATCATCTTTTTCCACCTCTGCCCGAACCTGTGAAAATGGACTGATGAAAAATACCATTGTTGCATTTCAGCGACTATACAGTACATCCATGGGAGCTCTGTTTGGGCAGATGCAGTTTGCTGCAGTCTCTTCCCCCCTCTGCCACTTCCAGAGAGGGATAAATGACAAAACCATGTCAGGCTGGTGGTGCAAAGAGGATAATTAGGATTCACGAAACACAGTTTGTCCTCAAAAGCAAATCACTTCCCTGGTGCTCAGGGGCTACCAAGGCACAGATCATTTTATATATCAGCACCTAGCAACTGGCAGATGGAGTGAACTTAGTGCAGGCTGCCAAAGCTGATAGGACACTGCAGGACTGCAAAATGAGCTGTGATGATTCCCCTGCTGAGGCCAACAAGAGAGACATACCTCATTAAGATGCATAGCATCTTCGAATGCCCGGCCACACTTTACAGCACCATGTTGCCCCGTGCAAAAATGATCACAGTGCCATTGAAAAACATACAGTTTGGAGCTGATGGTTCCAAAACAAACACAGGCAGCTTAGTAATTATAAATCTACATTTGGTAGAAAACCAAATATGAAAGAAATATAAGCTAAATCACTATATAATATCAGGTTTAGGGACACTTTGTTACACATTAATGAACCGGTATACACAATATTATGACATGGTAAACAGCAAGAGTCTTTGACATCTATTGATATCTGCATGGACATGCTGGCAAACACACAGTGAGTCATCAGTAATTCAGTCCATTTTCTCCTTATAATACCACAACTCAACTCTCTACATGGAGAGAGACAGGCCATTAAAACTGCACCTGTTGTGAGGGCGTAAACATGTGTTCCTCATAAACATCTATCATGAGCCTGACTGCAAAAACACCTTTGTTGTGTGGGCAGGCAGAGGAATATTCTCATTACAAAACTCCTTCCGGCTCTAAAGGAAATCAGAGGTGAATATAGTCCTTAATCTGGTTTTATTTGGTATGTATGGTGGTCCCTGGGGGCCCCTGGCACTGTCTCCCGATGCTGAGACTGCAGCTACCGTAGGTGTGCCCGCAAAAACACCAGCCTGCAACACATTTGTTCTGCAGCTCAACGTCATACATCACAGTCGGACCAATTATCTCTCATCTCCATCCTCAACCCTTTAGCTTATCCCCCCATCACATCATCTTTTTTGTTCTCTTTTCTTCCCGTTACCCTCTCGATAATACCCCGCTTATTGCATTAGCCTGCTAACTATCCCACTGATGTCATCCTCCCTTTTCCTGTTTTAACCAAAACAAAAAACAAAAAACACAGGAGGAGCGCGGAGGGAGAGCGATTTCACTCGTCCCAACAACTGAAACAAAGGAGGGGGGCCAGTAGATAAGAAACAGGAGCAAGACGGATGAGTGAGAGACATCGAAGGAAAAAAAAGACGCTGTGGGGAGAGAAGAAGAGAGACAGAGAGACAAAGACAGAGAGGCAGAGACTCCTGGGATGGGCCGACAGGGCTGTGGAGAGAGGAGCTTAATTTCCCAACACCATCTGTTACCAGTCCCTGGGTTGAAAGCTCCACTTATGTCAAACCTCCCACAACCACACACCAGTAGAGCACCACAGAGCCACGAGAGACCCCACTGCCATTTCCTTGTCCGTCCCCCGCACCTTTTTCTCCTCCGTAACAGTCCCTCACCTACTCGCGTCCCATACAGTGACACTCACACACACTTTAGCTGAGATAAATGAATCCGCCTGCTAGTTTCTGGGTCATAGTGGCCTTAAAATTCTGTTGAGGAAGTCGAATTATTTGGGCACCAACATGTTAGATTTGCCCTGGGTTCTGCAAGAAAATTGATTTTCTTTTAATATATTCATCTTTATACTAGTTCACTGTCCACTTAATCAACGGGGTCTTGATACAGGAAGTCTTGTTTCTGTTGTGTGTCAAAATTATCTTGATAAACTGTCAGTGTTTAATCTTGGCCAGTTGGCATCGATTTAAGAAGGGCCCACAGGGGATGCTGGGTATATATATGGCCTTTCTACTGGGAAAGAAGAGCCCACAACTCAAAATGTGTCAATGAAGTGCCTCCAAGCTACTGTTTTTCCCTTTTTTTCCTTGTGGTGTAGACACTGAGGACTGGTTGAGAAATGTCTGCCCTACATTCAAAACTTTATAGAGGCATGAAAATATGTCAAATTACAGGGTTGAAGACAATTATATATAATGTGTACAACATAAAAGTTGAGTGCAGTTCATAATGTGCTGGTGTTGCATTAAGTCGGACAAAAGTAGTCACAGCACTTTGGATAATGCTCTTGGGGAAGGTGTTAGCTGCAAAAAGTAAAGGTCGCTGCAAGTTGTTTCTTATCATTTTCAGCCATTCTGTGCACTGTATTTTTCTTGCTATTATTTATTATTAATAAAGTTAGTACTAGATTTCTGCTTTCCTCCACAACTTGTTATAGGAAATAAAGATGTATTGCGCTCTAAAAGCAAAAAGAACAATTACATAAGGGCAGGCCTGGTTGCAGGTCCTGCATGAGGAAATGCTGATCTCTATATAAGAATGGGAGACATTGGGAGGCAGACGCAGGGTGTGTGTGTGTGTGTGTGTGTGTGTGTGTGTGTGTATGGGGAGGGGGTTACCCTGAGGACAGACCATTCCCCGGCATTTTAATCACTTCATTTACACACTCTGGGTATTTTCTATGCAAATTATCTGAAAAGGTCACACTGTAAAGAAGGATATCTATTCTCTTCCAAATTGTGTTTATAAACAGGAAAAGTCTACAAAGACTGGCCTATCTGTGTATTAGTACAACGTGCCTCTAGGATGAATTAGTGCTGAATACTTTAACAGGTAAATACTTTTAGTGATGGCTTCAGTGTGTCTAACAAGTTTTCTATGTCCTTCAACAA
Organism: Dicentrarchus labrax; assembly: GCF_905237075.1. Lineage (NCBI taxonomy): Eukaryota > Metazoa > Chordata > Actinopteri > Moronidae > Dicentrarchus > Dicentrarchus labrax. Next base: position 11,911,287 of record NW_026136702.1, on the reverse strand, counting down.
AGGGAGTCCTCATGTGGCCATTTGGGTTACTGCAGTTAAATATTTAAACAAGTTTAAAATCATTACTGTAATACCAGTACAATATGTTGGTACACGTTGACTGGCCAATGGTGGGGAAATGCTTCCAGAAAGTATATACACTTAAATTATGAAAAACAAAACAAAGTGTTTGAAAGTGGTCAGCATGTTTCAAAGAAGACTTTCAAATTCAATATTTCTCTAAACTAAATGTCTAATTAAAATTGATATTACCAAACCTAGCTAAAACAGTAGGTCAGCAAATGGCTGACAAGATCAATTATTTGGCAGCTTTGAGTAATGTCATTGCAAAACCACTGGATGTCACTATCAACAAAGTTCATGTGGGCGAAATTTGAATAGAAACCAAATTACTTGCACTTTGTACTGGAAACCATCCTGAGATTACTTAGAAAGGCAATATAGCTAAAGCCACGTAAGCTGCCTGTGGATGGCCATCATTCAGCAGCCTACAGAAACTTCAGTCACCTTGAGTACTGAATCCTGGCTGCCAACGGGCTGGTGTAAACACAAACAGGAAAACAGACTTTTCCGACTTGATTTACAGTAATGCTTCCAAAAACATGAGCACAAAATGAATATATACCCAAGTTTTTTTTTTTCAAATTTTTTCCAAATTTTATTTGATGACAATATACAAGAACATCTTGAGCACGTAGACCCTCCCTGGTTGTCCGGGCTCACTGTAGAGACAAGAACAGCAAAATTAATACAGGATCAATCTAATGTCTACAGCAACAAACTTTCTTGATAATGTAAGTAATATCAAGACAAACAGCGCATGTTGAGACAAATGTTAATAGTATCTTTAGGTGAGACAACAATCTTGTAGTTTGATGCTTTGTAAAAATAAACAAAGTTATTACCTGAGTTCAAGAAAAGAACACATTCAAATAAGAAATTCACACATTGGCAGGTTTTTACCTCAGCAGCCCCACACTCATACTAAAAACAAACTAAGACCCACATGCTACACCCAAGGTCTGCTTCTATTAACTACAGATCTGAAGCGTTAAAGTAAGTATGTCTGTATAAATGTACACCATAGAGGGCAAAGCCTAATGGATATGCCCATTTTAGCAGAGACAGCGGTACAAAGGACTCAGGTAGAGGGAAAACCTAGAAGCAGGGATTTAAAAAAAACCAAAAAAAACATGGAAGGGGTGGGGGAGCACTGAAGGGAAACTGAAAGGGAAAGTAGGGAGTGACATGCATGGCACAGCTCTATCAGCTTTTGATGTGCAACACAATGGCACACCATGCTTTTTCTGCTTCTATACCTGCACACTGACACCTCATTTCTGCAAAAGAAATCCATGGGAAGCAAAATCAAGAACAAAAAAATGGAACAATAGAATGTTAACATGTTGGAAATTTAAACTAGGACTAGAAAAGATCTCTGAATGGATGTACTCTACAGGTAATTTACCACATTTAGAACCAAGCCAATGAAAAGCAAATTAGACATGGCTGGACCATGTCATTATTTCACAAGCCTTTTGTGCTGTAGCTAGAACTACGTGGGATCACACATAGTCCAGCTAGGCTTTGTAATTCAGAGATCTATTCTAGGTGACTTTAGGCCAGTGACTGCTACCATAGAGGTTACAGGAGAATCCAGGGTTTCACTGAAACTACTACACCAGGATATTTCCTTGATTAGTACTGGATCATTAAGTACTTTTTGACTATAGGATCTCCTAAAACTGTCATTAGGTTTCCAAAACAGGGTCTACAACTCTATTAGTTTTCAGTTCAAGCTAGTACTCATTAGTATCACGATAAGGAATGACTAGTAAGTATTAACCAGTGGGTCAAATCCTTTCATATTTGATGCACCATCTACACTGGGAGGGAAAAGCATTAAGGCTCTGGTTCTCAGATGGGTAGGTGAGGGTGTAAAAAGGGAGGAGTTAACTAGTATCCATCACTTCTGGATTATCTGCACACCGCAGTTAGTCTATTGTAGTCTAGGAACATTTACCTTCTACAGGTTCCGAAGAACATTTGATACAATTGGAAAGATGACAAAAGAAATTAAAAAGAGTAAAAGAGTTATGAAAGACAACGATTAGCAGGGTAGGAAAACAGGTGTGCAATGAAAAAAATAAAAATCAAATGCACTGAATTGTATGATGCCTTCCCCTTACTTTTCTGCAGTCTTATCTTAGATTAGGAAAAACAAATACATTCTATTTCCCCATTGCAAACTATCACAGCAATACTTATTTTAACTTTGTGCACAGAGGCATGAGGAGTATACAAATGTGGTCAGTGACCATTTGCTTGGCATAAAGTAAATGAAACGGTCACGATACCTTTTTGCCAGCAGCGCCCACACTGGCCTTCTTGATGCCTCGTACTTTCTTCATTCTGTTCTTGCGTTCCTTGCGCTGTTTTCTTGAGGTCTTCTTCTTCTCATAGAGACCGTGCTGAGGAACACAAATCGATAAGGGTTTAATTTTATACTACTAACCTACTGATGATCATAATGCTTTCAAATTCATCAATCCAACTATACTAAATAAATACTAATTATATAACAAGCCCTGAATGGCATGCCTTTGCAGATTAGTTTTTGGTATTAGTAACTCAACTATGTCCACATTAACTAAAACTAAACTTAACTAAAATTAATCAAACTCTCTCCAAATGAATGGGATGTTCCCACATTACCCACCAACTTTCCATATCGCTACACATATCAAATTGTACCCGTCACCCGACCTCTTTAATTGTCAAGTGCTGTTCTGATCCCAACTGCAAACTACTTAACATAAAAGTACATGCACAATGAGGGTACATTCAAAAGATGACAACTCTTGAGGAGAGTTAAGAGCCTGTACAATATTAGACTTAAAGTCAAAAATTGTTTCTGATAATAAAACTAAATTTGAGGTCCAGAACAGCTTGCTGCTGCAGAATTTGTAAGATGGGTGACAAAAATACCTTTTGCTAATAAACACCACATTCAGAAAAGGCTCAATTGATCATTGTGAATCAAACCATTCATGTCGACACTTTGTTGAAAACTCACTCTGGCCAGTCTGTGTTTGGGCTCATTCTTCTTAGCATAGTCTAGGGAGTCGTACACCATGGCGAAGCCTGTTGTCTTGCCGCCACCAAACTGAGTCGTGAAGCCGAACACGAACACAACATCAGGGGTGGTCTTGTACATCTTTGCGAGTTTCTCCCTGATTTCAGTCTTGGGGACTGTGGCCTTGCCGGGATGCAGGACATCGACAACCTAAAGAGAAGAGACAGGCAGTGAATATGCGAAGGTAGAACAGAAACTTAACCTCACGATGGCATCAACACAATGAGCGTCGCAAAAAGGAGTTTAAAAATCTTACCATCTGCTTCCTCTGAAGCAATCGGTTCGTCATGAACTTGCGGGTCCTGACTGTCACTGTGTCATTCTGCAGACGGGAGAAGGTAGAAAACGAGGCTCGTTTACCAGACAATATATATATTTCAACTATAAGTCTCAACACTAAAAGCAGAGACTCCAGCTTTTAACTCCAGCTCAACGTTTCCTCGCCAGGTAGCACTAAGTTGTGTCACAACACTAGCAAGCTCACCTCGAAACATAACAGCTTCCATGGTCTCAATGGAGCATGTTTTCTTCACACAGTTTATAAAGTAACAAGACTTTAAACACGCTTGTTCCCTCAACATGAAGGCCTTGCCATGGCCATCAGTGTAGTGCATGCTAACGTTAGCCACTGAGTGCTAGTGGCGTTCCCATGTTGACTGCTAATTTACGTCTACATACAACAGTGTTTTTAAAATAACTGCAGGTTCAAGGAGATTATGTGGTTGATAAAATAGTAGTGAAAACACAGCAGCAACTATACAAGCCCCAAAACAGTGTGTGTGTGTGTGACGTCCGGGTGGACAACAGACAGGATAGCATCAGGATGGTGGCGCTGAATTTCCTCTCATATAGTTTCCTGTTACATCAATATTGACATTTTACTATAATGGAGACTTAGACGATCACTTGACGGGCATGAAATGTGTGCCGATGGGCGGATGGCCTCGATGTTGAACGGATTTTACTTGTAATTTTGCCACAAGACTCACCATCTTGACGCCGGCCTCACTCAGGGACGTAGAAAAGGAGGAAGGACCAGCAGGCGACCGGATTAATGCCTGCAGAAAAATTTAGTAGGCGCGTACTAACTTGCCTGATGTAAAAAAAAAAACGTCAACAAAATTTAAGAACTCGGCGAAATTGTTTTATTTTTATTTCAGTGAACGTGATTTATTACCAGTACATGATAACGATTTTAAAATTCGTTACAAAGAAATATAAATTACCGTTTTTAGGCTAAATGTGATGTGGTCTTTTCCCCGCCAAGACATTTTGTTTCAGCGTTCACTCTAACAGATCAATGAATGAAAGGCACGGACTTTAAAGTCCGTTTGGATGTGTAGATTCTACTTTATTGTACAGTAACCCCAATTACTGTGGATGAAAATGACATTAGAAAACATCACCTGCGGTTCGTCTCTAGTCCACTAGACGTCAGTCATGCAACGTTTTATAATATAGACCATTGACACATACTGTCAATGGTCTACCCATAATATATCATTATATTATACAAACATATAAGAAGCACATTTCATGTATGAAAAGATACAAAATACACATGACCTGTTTGGGGAGGGGGTCCCCAGACACCCATAAACCCTGGCCCCCAAAGGTTTTCAGGTAGCAGTTGGCCAGTTAAGTCTGCACTATAGTGGTTTAAATTCCCTTAAAATTTGCAATCGATCAAATTACCCAAACCAGTTAACATGCAGTGAAACTGGGATGTTGGTTTGAAACCCTTTTTGGACTCGGGGGGGACATGTTGCCTTCTTTGCCCAACTGGGAATCCAGGCTTGGATGTACACACAAAATGCTTACAAAAGGTTTTATTTTTAGTTTGTTAATGACTAGTTGGGATGTGACATTTCAGATGTGGAAAGAGGGCTCCACTCTGGCACAGCATGAATCAGTGTTACTGAGACTAGGATCGTGGTAAAAACACACAGGCTCCTTACTGAGTGAGAATATTGGCCATTAAAAACACAACAGCTCATTTTCTTTGTTACAGAACTTTATTGATCTTGCAGCAATAGTGTCCACTGGCATTGGAGTTTCATTTAAAATAAAGTTATTTAAAATCAGAACAGAAAGTTACAGTAAGTTTGTTTCAAATCTCTTTCAACACACAATGTTAAGCCCTCATTGTCAAACCAAACTGATTTGAAATAAATCTGCAATCTGAATTATGATGCCGTAATATAAAGTTTTTAATCGCCAAAAATGTGCAATGCAAAGTGGGTTCGAGCAAACCCCCTCAGTGTGTTCGTCACCAAACATGCCCAGAAAAAAAAAAATCACAAAGCCAAAAAGAAAAACAAAAATCTTTGATAGACATCATTCAGCCGTTCAGGGATTCCAGTCACACGGAGAAACAAACTTATGAATGAAAAACAGGAACTTAATGGGGGTTTATTTGCCAAGTTCAGAGCTGCTATTTGGAAAGAGCACAATTAGCAGACAAAACTATGACTGTGGTGTAAAGAAAATAAAATAAAAACCCCACCGAATTATTGGGACTAAATGAGCATGTGGCGTTCTCCTTTAACCACATCGCCTTCTAAACTTCAGAATCCCACAATGACATGTACGCCATCACATTTTCAAACTTCACAGCTGCTTGAGGAAGTAACTATGTAGAAAACAAAAAGTTCTTGTTTTGCTCAGTTGCTAAGTAAAATGTCACCTGTTCAATGTTACAGTGAAAAAATAAACATCTGTTGGAAAGTACAAATTGATGACAAAGAACGTTGTTTTAGTTACTGCATCTGATGTAAAGTAAGGCATGGGCAGACATGATACATGAAATGAAGGTAATGTAAAGTGGAATAAGGACACTGGGGACAGATTTGTAAATTAAGGGACAGCATCTATCAAGCCTGATGCAAACAAAGCCTTCTGGTTCTTTGACACTTGTAACAAATCCAAAGGCTTGACAGTGCTCATACCCCAAAAAGATACCCTCAATACTAAGAAACTGTATTAAAAAATAAAATGCATATAAAACATCTGGTTTCTTTCAAGTTTTTCAAAAATCTTCTTGTATTTTACCCAAAATAAACAATTGGGATATTTCCACATTAATCTAAATCTGGTCTGGATATTCAAAAATACCTGACAGATGTTGCCTTTCCTTTCTTCAAATTATGAACGCAAAGCTTTTGCCAACGCAACAAACCAGTTAAGTAAAAGTAACCATCAAATCTGGAGAAAAAAAAAAAGTCTTAACTTTCCTTGGCAGGAGAGAAATGTGTAAATAGTTTTACAGCAAGGTCACGACAGTGATGAATCAAGTGGATTGACATTTTTATACTATACTGAAATGTAATTCTAAATTAAAAGCTTGTTTTCAATAGCTGGATTTATAATTAGCTTTACATAAGAGTGGGAAATACAATCATTTGATTATCACAAAACAATTAAATCACGGCCTGAAAAAAATTGTTTTCCCCTGAAAATTGGAAACTCACACAGGCTTGTGTTGGTGTTGGAAGTCTTGGAATGACATGAAAATCTTCACCTAATTTGCTAAATAAAAACACAGCATCCCTTTTACATACCATCACAGGAAACTAAAAACAGACCAAACAACCGATAGATTGCGGAGCTTTTCAAGTAGTTCCAAAAAAGAAATAAAAATCACTTAAATAACATGCTTAACAAGGGTCTTCAAAACCAAAGACTGTGATGAATATCAAAGCTTTTGACTGATTCTAAGGCCGGTACTAAAAATTACCACTTCCTCCCCCAATTAACTTGGAATATGATCAGTTTTAAAGTGTGCTCTGTTTAAGATCCTGACTCACAGAGAGCTGTAAGATGAGCACTGGACAATGTGTGTGGGTATATAATATTGAGGCCTGCACCCTTGCTGTGTGGTTGTTGATTTGTACAGCAACTGGTAAACATGGATATCTACACAAATAAACCTAGTTTCCAGGAGTTGGCCACACTGTACCTGTATGTATGATACATTGAATCCCCATGGTTTACACACATTACATCCAGCAGCGAGACAGAGAGCTAAAGAAGATGGCTGCCATGAGGGCTCACAACATTGGTTTCTACAAGCCAAGCCACTGGCACGTGTGATGCCAGGTCATTTGCTTTTTGCTGGTGTGGTTCCAGTCTGTTAGATGTCCATTTCAAACTGGGCATCATCACCTTGAAAACAAAAAGACAGCCAGGTGTTGAGACATGTCAGAAAGAGGTTTTATTGTAATGGTTGTTAAGTGGAATAATTACATCACAACAACAACAACAGAGGGTGTGTGTGTTTTGTCAAATGTTTTCGGTAACGACACCAATAAAAACTTTCCCTATTACATCAATTGGTTACTCAGTACTTATATTAACTCTTACCGTTTGTAGGCTTGCCATCGTGGTTCTTGATGTGGTTGTTGGCTTCATTCTTCTGGTTCTCTCTCAGGACATTTTGGCTGGTCACTCCAGGGATGATGGGCAGGTGAGCTGGGGGAGTCTGGGCAATGGGAGAATTGCGCCGGTCCAGTAGGAACTTACGGTCATAGATGATCCGGGTTCCTGCAACAAAGACACAATTACAAAGTTTCAGTTATTCACACTCCTTTCGTGAGAAATGTAGGCGCTATCAGAACGTGTTGTGACTCAGAAGACTGGCTTTCACCCAGATGGCCCTGATTCAGGTAAGCATGTCTACAGGCATTTAACCTTCTTACAACAAGTATTCTTTAGTAAAACACTTTCACCACTTATTGTTACCGTCTGTTCTGTGATAGATTCAGGGCTTCAAGTCCCACTAAAGATGTTCCTCATGCCCCTCATAGGAAGCCAGGAAAACATCCAAAGCAGTTAACCTATTAAATCAGTTTAACTACGTGCTTTCCACTCAGTTCTGTTGTGAAAAAGTTGAATACCTCTCAAACTTCCACAGTTTATACACACAAGGTTCTCCTCCTATGCTGATAGTGAGAGCAAGATTCATGGTATGGCTTTAACTGACAACTTTGCTTCATGAGTTTTTCCCTTTTCTGGTGCTCCACATGCTGTTTGCTTTCTGAATAAATCTGATTAACCTCAATCGCGATGGCATTGCTGGCATCGCAGCACTCTGGTTTATTTATTGTTCCCACATTAATCACATTTCACTGACCTTTTTCACAGCAGACCATTTTGACTTGTCACGGCAGAAAAGCGCAGGTGGAACTAGTAACAATAACGATGGCTCAGTCCCGAAATGAGTGCAATGCAATGCAGCAATTCATTTGATCAGTAACACCTGCGTTCAGGTCTAAAACGTCTGCTGTGGGGGGAAAAAAAGGGTGTTCAACACTAGTTTCACATCATAGTGTTCCTCTGGTTATTTGTGCCCCCCACAATGGCTCTACTGCTTTAATAATACCTATCCTAAAAGTCTCAGACTACACGTGTATTTTAATTGGATTGACTGGTTGATAGAAACTCTATGGGCAAATATTTTGTTATTTAATCATAATTTTTCAAAGCAAAAATGCCACAAAGTCTTCGTCTCCAGCTGCTCTAACGTGCTGCTTCTCTCTGCTTTATATGATTATAACTAAATATGTTAACTAAATGGGTTTGGTCTGTTTGGACAAAACATGACATTTGAAGAACTCGCCTTTGTCTTCTCAACATTTCTCACAATTTTCTGACCTTTTATGGACAAGATGATAAATCAATAAAACCAACAAACGAAATCCCTTGATAGAAAGACTCTTTATCATTCCTATGCAGTTTCTGTAGAAATATAAGGCATGTCAGTAACACAGTGTTGAGACAACAGTGATATGTATACAGTATCCTTGCTAGATTTATTCTACTTCCTTATTTTGAGTAGTCATATGTGGGCTGAAATGAATCATAGCAATCCTACCAAACAATATGATATAAGTATTTGATTTAAACTACAGGTTCTCACATTCATTTTTTGTCATGGGTATGTCTTCACCTTATTTAAATATAATAACTAATAGGTAACAATGCATTTATCAAATCAATGCGCAGCAAACCAGCCAATCAGTGAGCAGCTAGAGAGCACGGGGGCGGGGCTAAGCTTTGTTTTTATTTTGAACGGGATGACAAGGCAGCCTAGGCCACAGAGACGTGAACAGTGGAAGGTCTGGTGACAGCACAGAAAAAACAATGACCCCTCCATTTTCTTGCAAAATATGACAACGCAGACGTTAACCCCCCCACTTACCTCCGGGAGTGGTAGAGAATAAAGTGCCTCCAGGGGTGGTGCAATAATCATGAGGTAGCTGCGTTGTGTCGTTGATCAACACCGTCCTGGTCGGGATGGCCCTGCTCTCGCTAAGCTGACGACTGGCCGACATTTTTCAGCGCCGATTCGATGACAAATGAAGCAGCTACAGAAAACTGTGGTGTTTTTTTTCCCGACGGACGGTGGAAACCAGGGCCGTTTCCCACTCTCTTTTATCTTCCCTAAAAGCTTTCTTGTCTTTCCTCTCGTCCTCCCAGCCGTCAGCACCGTCCCCTCCCTCGCCAAGGCAGGAAGCACGACAGGCTGCGGGCGGATATGAAGTCAGCGAATGGTGCCATCCTACTTTTTTTTTTAATGCTTTGAGAAACATATCTGGATTTGTGTCTGGAGTGTTTTTTTTTTGTTTGCAGATTCTGCAGACTGGTAGAAAACAAACTGAAGTCACATGTGTTACAGTGGATCTGGTCAGATTTCCATTCATTCACATACATCTTTCACAACATGAGTAATTGGCCTCATATTAAACCTAAATGTTCTTGTCATCCTTTGCCAAAATTCAAATTGTCAGTGCTGCCATAACATAAGGTTTTAAAGCAAGCAAACAACAATTTGCAAGAACTAATAGAAAACAAAGGGACCAAATTATTTAAATATATCCATATATTTATACTTTTTTGGGTTTCATAAATGTAGCCTTGCTGGCAAGAAGCTCAAATCAAACCCACTGGTTCGATTCGGCATTTAAGTGATTCTCGTAATGTTTTCCTAATGATGTTATTGACAAGATTTCCAGATTTGTAAGATGGAAAACGATTAGGATCCAAATTCTCTTATTTGCAATTTAAAGAGCAAACACTAGTTTAAACTTTTTGACCAGACCAGATCAAGATCGTTTTAGGCACATTTCTGTGCCTAAAACTCTCTGAACCTTGTTATATGCAAACAACTGTGTTTTTTGTGTACAAATGCTCAGAATGTTTTTGGTCCATTCACTAATGTTCCTGACATGCAGTGAGTAATTAGAAGTCACTTTGATCTGATGCAAAGACACAAGCCATATAATGTGAGATCTCGGAGTTCCAGACTATATTACATTGCAACTGAGGTTTAATTGTACAATTACTGGTTAGTTAGGGTATTTAAGACTTATACAGGGATGACACTCACATCCTGCATTTCAATGGACATAAAGGCATTGTGGAGCTTTTGTAATGGGAAAAGACAATGTTGTCACTCCTGTGTTATTAATAAATTCAATATTCTGCCCAGTACATTGTTTGTAGTATTAAGTCAGGGGCATATATGTTGTAATTATTCAAAGCTTTAGTGATATAGTCCAGAACTAAAAAAATCACTTCTTGACGTTCCCTCAATAAATAAATATTGCACAGGTATGGGAGTGCTTTTCAATTATTTGTAGTTTCATGCAACATTTTATTTAAAGATTGGGCTGGGTGATGTAGTCTGTGAGGAAAAACATATGATGGCCAAGTAGGCAGATCACTCATATATTCAGAAGACTGTATCAGTTAACACCAATAGAGCCTTTAATACTTTCATAACCATAATACCACGCATCATGTTTTCATCAGTAGTGAAAGAAGATATTGTACTTGAGTAGAAATTTCTTGGTAAGTTACTACAACTTGTATTTTGTTGTTCAAGCCTGTGTTTTAAAATGAATCAAGTATAAGTCATGGATTTAAAATTGTTTAAAATACAAAAGTATTATTATTCAGAATAAATAATATTAGTAATATTTTTATTGTGATATTCTTCTTTGCCCTATTGCTGCTGTGTCAACCTGAATTTCTCCTAAGGGGGATAAATAAAGGAATATCTTATCTTATCTTACTGAACAATAATTATTGATGCATTTTGCCTACATCACTTCAATGTTGCAGCTAGTAATGGTGGAGGTATTATTATCGTCTTTTGCACGCTGGAATTCATAAAAATATTTGACGGTATTTTATTTTTCACATGTGAAGTTTGATATTTCCGACAGGCAGTTAAGGCATCTGTATGAAAGTGCGCATGCGCTGTGCCCTTTCTGTCTAAAACACTAGCACAGACGTTTCCTTCCGCCGCCGTCCTCCATCCCAGAGTCAGACAGCCACATAAAACCTCAACAACATGAGCTTCACGGTGGAAGAGAGGGGAAACCCGAACTCCCTGAACTACCGCTTGTTCTTCAGTAAGTAGAAACTGAGTAGAAATGATTCAGTTTTGTCATTGTTTGCTACTTTGGAGGTCTCTCCACAGACCCCCGGCAGGCCGACTGCAACTTCCCACGTGTCACTTATATTCCTTTATTGTCGCCGGGTTGTTTCATTGTATCCGTAGTAGCGTTGAGTAATGTTCTTAAATTGGAAACTACAAGCCAAACCGCTGTAGTTTGCGTAGCAGTAAGGGCTCGGGTTAAGTCATGTAAAGTTGCGTCAGCTAGATGCGTGTTTTTTTTTTTTTTTTTTTACCAAGTAACAGCGATCCTCAGTGAGGTGGTTTGATTTCTGACAGTATGTGTCATCCTCCCCAACCTTACAGCGTTATTCTTGCCTGGATTTTGTAGAAGGAAGTTGGTCATTTCGGGAAATCTCGCAAGGTGTTCAAACACGTCACCCAGCATAAACTCATAAAGGCTTGAGGTTGGTTGGACAACGCCCTCTGTGATTATAATGCGTTAATATACCCATTGATGTGCTATTTATAGGACGAGACTGCGTGTTGTTAACCTGTGGGACAAAGTGCTCTCTGTGCTGTAGCTGCACAGAGATGATTTTTTTTTTTAAATGATTATAAGTTCCTGTAGCTCCCTCATAGTTAAAGCTCATTGATTTTTAGAGACAAATCCAAGCCAAGTTACTGTCTTTATCATCAAAATGCAAGACTCAAGGTCTCTGAATGCAGACCACGGCCATTACAATAATTGTGTGATGTGTAAAATAAACCAAAATTGGTTATGTAGTAATAAGTACGCTGTGGCTTTAATGCTTGGTACAAGGGTTGATTAAATGTTCTTGTTAATCACTGTGCCATATCAACATGAAGATTAGCATTACGTTTAATTATGACACCACATCATAATTTAAATCTCCAACAGGTAATTTTGTTTTATTCCATCAATATAGGCAATGTGAATAGCAACATTTAAAAAACATATATTTTTCTCCCATAAGCAGGACATTGTACTTATATACAAGGGCCCTATATAATAAGGCTGCCATCCTTGTGAAATATCCACATATGAGTTGAAATCATGTATGCAGGCCATGAGGTGCTTTAAGAAGACAGGTAGTGTGACTGCCAATGTGTGTGAAAGATTTGGTATGCAGATGAGAGAGCACAAAAAACACTCTTCTTCTTGTTAGTGTGCCATTGGGTATGCTATCATGTGCCAATGGTGGCATGCGTGCCTAAGGTTGCTGACCCTTGGCCTAGTGGGGAGCAAGTTAATGGTTCTATTACTGTATGTCTCAGGGCAGAGGCCACAAGAAATGTAATGTTTCCCATAATTCTCATAATTCTTGCTATACAGTCAGAAATTGGTGTTTTTCTTCCACCAAGACCACCAAACAACTTATTGACACACCTTCAGCCAGAAGTTAAACTTAAGCAGTAATGAACCCTGTGTACTCTCTTGGAAATCCATCCAATCTGACATTCATTCCCCTGCTGTAGGACCACTCAGTTGTTGACATAAGACAGACAAAAGCAGCTTGTATCTGCCTGCTATATTCATACAGTGTTAAATCTGACTGTCTTACAGAAAATGCTGAAGGAAAGTACATCTCACCATTCCATGACATACCAATATATGCTGATGAGAGTCAGGTAAGGTCACGGTTATCCCATTAAATATGTAAGTGTTCTGTATGTGTACGCTTTAAATCTACCCACTGGTTAAAATGCAAGCTACAGCGCTGCTCTGAATATGTTTTGTAGATTACAGGCATTGAAATGTTTTTAGTAAAGCTCTCCTAAATAGCAAAGGTCATAGTCTATTTGTGAAGGCAATGGCCTTTACTCTTTATTTTCTAAGTGCTGTGTCAATATCTCCTGTGATTGCAATACATTATCCATTATCTTATCTATCTGAAACAATTAATCTTGCTTGTGCAAAGGATTTGACCGAAGCAATAACTGACTAGTAAAAGCCAGAATGTAGCACATTATGTAAGGATTATGTGTTGTTGTGTCGTATACTGCGTATGAATAATCTTTTTTAATGTATATTTTTTAGACTTTTATTGCCTTTATTATAGTGACAGCTGAAGACAGACAGGAGCAGGGGGGGCAGAGAGAGAGGGGATGACACGCAGCAAAGGGTCGCAGGTCGGATTCGAACTGCAGCAAGGACTCAGCCTCAGTACATGGGTCGCCAGCTCTACCTACTGAGCTATCCGGGCGTCCGCGTATGAATAATTTAAAGATAACTATGTTGGATTCTTGTCTCTTGCAGAATATCTTTCACGTGGTGGTTGAGGTACCAAGATGGACAAATGCAAAGATGGAGGTACGTGTCTCAAATTATCTCCCACCAACCTCCCAACACAATTTCACCGCTAGATGCCACTAAATCGCACAAACTGGACCTTTTTCAAACAAGAATAAAAGTTGAGATTCACCATTTCTACCCTTTATTTTTAGTCAAGCAAATCATTTTATTGTGTCTGGGATCAAATTAGGTTCCTCTGTTGCAATAAGGCATCATGAATGGCCTTCAACATGAATGAATTGTACTTTTTAACACTAAACATGTCTTTAAAAGTATCTATATGCTATACAATTTATTTTCAGATCGCTACAAAAGACCTCTTGAACCCAATAAAGCAAGACGTGAAGAAGGGCAAGTTGCGATATGTTGCCAATGTTTTCCCTCATAAGGGCTACATATGGAACTATGGAGCCATTCCTCAGGTTAGTTTTTTGTTTGAACGATTTCACATCCTGCAGTGTTTAAAATGTAAATGTTTAGTAGTTTTACTTAATACGTGCAAACGTTGCATTCTGTCTTAACTCAGCTTGTGCGCTTTGTTTTGTGGTGTGTCAGACATGGGAAGATCCCACGCACAAAGATGGAGACACTGACTGCTGCGGTGACAACGACCCCATTGATGTCTGTGAAATCGGCAGTAAGGTACAACACCGGCTGATGATTTTGCAGCCTTGTTGTTCATCTTTCACGAGGTCATTAAGTCACAGTGATTATCGATTTCATTATTTGTTTTGTACAGTAATTTCATGGAAATAAGGATGCTGCTGCTGATGACAACAACAGAAAAATAACTTCAAACTGAAATGTTCTCCTAAGGTGTGTTCCCGCGGAGAGGTAATCAAAGTGAAAGTGCTCGGGGTCCTGGCCATGATCGATGAGGGTGAGACTGATTGGAAAGTGATTGCAATCAATGTAGAGGACCCTGAAGCCAACGACTTGAACAGTAAGCGCCTCAATTTATTAAAGTCGCTCTTTGTTTTCGCTTGTCTGTGTTTGTGAGCCGTCCTGCATCGGTCGTACTGAACTCGTTTTGTTGTCCGTGTTTAGACATCAGTGATGTCAAGCGCCTGAAGCCTGGTTATCTGGAGGCCACGGTCGACTGGTTCAGGAGGTACAAAGTGCCAGATGGGAAACCAGAGAACCGCTTCGCTTTCAATGATGAGTTTAAAGACAAGGTGTGTATGCAACACACTCTGCTTAGTCATCATTTGTACTATGACAGATGTTTTGTCAAGAGTTTCCGTGCTCCCTGTCAAACCATGATATGCAGTTTCCGCCTTTGTCAAACTTTGAGCAAATCATTGAAACCTTCACTGGAACTAGAATTATATACACATGTTATAGTTAACTGTAAAAAACTTACTTTCAGCTAAGCACTTACTGTTTTTTTGTGTTTCAGGACTTTGCCATTGAAGTAATCAAGAGCACCCATAACTTCTGGAAAGCCCTCATTTCCCAAAAGGCCAAAGCCGGTGAACTGAAATGGTAAACACTCTTAACTGCTTTGACTACAGCTCAACATAAAGTTGCTTTAAGAACGAGTGTACCCTGAAATATACACATTTATGGCTTTTTGACTAAAAGTGACTGTGTCTTCTCACACAATACAGCAAAAACACGTGTGTGTCGGCCGGTGACAGCCCTTTCTGCTGCTCAGTAGATGAGGCCAAAGCAGCTGTTGGTGAAGTAAGATTTTGTTCATCCCTTTATGCAACATATGAAATCTCAAAACCAGCCCTCATTCCTTCTTGATTATTATTTTATAACGGATGTTCCACTCTATTTTTAGACATGTCCTTGTGGAAAGGAAGAACCTATCCCTTCATCAGGTAATATTTCAAAACATATTCCTGTAAATGTCCAGATTGTTGAATTCCTGCTAAATTTGATTGAGCAACTGTGAGATTGATTGATTTAATGTTTTCATTTGCAGTCGATAAATGGTTCTACTATGAGAAGAAGTAATCCAGGCACTGGTTGGATTGGAGCAGAGTGAAAGGCTCATCTCTCAGGAATACTTGAAGATGGTCTTACATTAGGAACCAATGGGGGGAAGGGATGGGATGGGACATGGATGGTTGGGTCTGGATTGGATGTTTTCCTGTAGATGAAGAGGTTATAGGTAGATACTGTAGAGAGAAATGTCAAAAAAGTACCCATGTCTTGACCAATGATTTTATTTAACAAAGATCTCACTGGAGATGTGCTGTTATAAGCAAAGTACAGGTAATGTGCCTACTAGATACTTGCTCTGTATGAGACATTGAACTGCTTTAATAAAGCTTCTGGGGTTAAATTATCATTGAAGTGTGTGATTTCTCTTTTTCTCCCTGAGCACTAGAAAATAAGATAATTGGATAACACTTGTCAGTAACAGAATTTATTCTAAATTAGGAGCAAAACACTCTTGTTTCTCTGTTGCTGTTCCATGACTGCCATGTTTAATGAGCAGAGGTGTTAGTACTATTCTGTGGGCTGAACCTTTGTCATTGTTATAATGCTGCCACCAAGTGTTCAGTACCATACTTTGTCTTTCTTTTTATATTGTAATATGTTTAAAAGAAATGTACTATTTTCTCAACTTATAGTGATGCGTTTTAGGTCATTCCTTTGGCTCAAATGTTTACTATCAGGCTTGTTTTCCTGTTTATAATAATAGTGTTAAACTTAAAATAAGAGGTAGAATTAGATTGGGGAGCAACAAAAAAAGTGTAATGGTAAATAAAAAATGTAAACATAAAAATGTAGTTGAATTTTATATTTTATATTATTTTATAAGTAGGATAAAATCTGCTCAACAAGATATGCCAATTCCATCCAAAATACATTAAGACACCTTGAAAAGTTTAAAATTGTGCATATATTAGACACTATGGAGAAAAGTACTTTTCTTGGGCAATGACTTATGATTAGAACACTGTATTAATATTGTGGAAAATGACATTAAACATCTGCCCCAAATGTTGTAATAGATTCCTATTGTAAAAGAGGAGGAGTGAACGCTGGTGGAAAGTAACTAAGTACATTTACTGGTATTCAAGTACATTACAATTTTGAGGTACTTCTTCTTTACTTGAGTATTTCTAGTTTATGCTACTTTATACTTGTACTCCAGTTCGTTTGGAAATATTGTACCAATTTATTTTTTACTTTTTAACCCCATTACATGTATTTGACTGCTGTCAAGTAGTAGTGTTATTACTGAGTAGTAATACAAAATAAAATTAACAACTAAATTAAGATGTAGGCTATTGTAGAGTAAGCAACTTATTACTCCATTTGTTTTAAAATAGCTCCACTTTTACCAGCTGCAACACTGAAGTAATACACACATTAATGCATAAATAAAGTATAATGTGTCAGATTTATTCATTTTTTTCCCTTACAGATGTTTATTTATTGTTTTATTTTATTCTTAAATCGTCACATTATATTTTTAAAGTTCAGAAAGAAAAAAAAAACACGTTCGCCCCGCCCCCTTATTAGCTATTCTAGTGACGTACTTCCGGCTAACTGTCAAACTTGTAGGCTCACGTCAGTCGACGGGACAGGCTTGGACCAAAAACCAGCGGACGGGCAGTTCATCGTTACGGCAGCCAAAGGTAATACCACAAATATATGTATTAAATGTACTTAACTCCACGTCCCACATTTCCATTTAAGTCTTATTTTCTGCTTGTTGGCGCACTTTCCTGACATTATAAAGTTTTAGTTTTGTCATTCTGGACCTCCTGCGCGCCAGTGTTGTTTGTTTTTTTTACTAACTTTGTTTGTTTTATTGTTTACGCTGTGGCAGCTGGTGTCGTTGCTACTAGCTAACTAACTTTGATAAGCCGAACTGTGGCAGTAATGGTGAAATCACTGGAACAATCGTTTCTGAAGAGCTCATTCATGAGTTTAGTGGCCTGTCGTGTTTTATGATGTAATTCATGTATATTTATACTGGAATACTTGTTTAAGGGTTTGCAAGAAAACCTGCGGCTATTTATGACACGACTACCTACTAAAGGCGTCTGTTGCGTTATAGTATTTAATCCATAGACATAGGAATCATATGTCATACTTTATATATGGAGTTGAGTGTTTACAAATGACCCGGCTGAAACATTGTACAAAGTAATCAACAATTGGGTAATTTCCCGAAGCCTTAGTCACTGAAGGCCTCACTAGTCACTGCAACAAGCACATTAAGTCCCACAGAGAGTAACAGGTGTGTGTGAGTGAGTGGGCGAGAGAGGGAAGCAGGGGGTGACTGCCGAGATCAAGTGTCCTTGCCACAACCTGTCATAAAAATAGTCAGAGGAAGATCAGTGTGGCTCAGTGAGACAGCTCTCAGAACAAAACCAGCATCTAAAAATCATCATAA
The DNA here is from genome assembly GCF_905237075.1 of Dicentrarchus labrax. Lineage (NCBI taxonomy): Eukaryota > Metazoa > Chordata > Actinopteri > Moronidae > Dicentrarchus > Dicentrarchus labrax. Next base: position 11,893,067 of record NW_026136702.1, on the reverse strand, counting down.
AGCCGGGTTGTTGCTCAGTTTGCCCTCCTTTCCTTTCATACTTTAAATCTTGTGTGATTACACAGAGCTTACACATACCAGAAGAGTAATCCAGGGGTCAGGAATAACGATTAACAATGAGCTTCAGTGCTAGATTCTGTAATGCAACCATGGGCGTTCGCAGCATTATAGTCAACTCTATACTATACTCTTTATTTGGCCATGTGTACTGCTATGTTGTTATTCTGGACATATGCTTATGGTGGGAGAGGGGGCTTGCTTACAGCTTGAACATGAACTAATCACTGAGAGATCCCGTATGTGCACTTTGTTGTGTTCTTCTTAAATGTGCCTTGATAAATGATTTCAGTTTTGTTATCTGTATTACAGGCAGTCAAGAGAAATGTCTTTTATATTTGACTGGATCTACAGGAGCTTCAGCAGTGTCTTGCAACTATTAGGTAGAGTATTGTACATAAATACCAACAATATTGTCCAACCTTAACCACCAGAACTTATTGTCATACAGAATAAATTCCCATTTGACATACAGAACATTGTTTCTCAAACTGTGCTAACAACATACACAGTGCGGTTTGACTTTATCCTTCTCCATTCTAAAATGACAGACCCAAATTAAAATGGTTGTAGCTCACGAACCAAACTGACTTTATTCATGAATAAGGTCTTGCCAGGAAGGAAACATCCCAAAGTTTCTTTTGAAAGTGTCAGAAACATTATGTTACAGAACCAGCGCAGCAGGTCTTTGAAAATAGTAAACATTCAGTCAATCCCTTTGCCAGTAGAGAGCAAGGAAACAGTGGAAAGCGTTGTGTATTTTTATGAATAAGTCAAGACGTATCTCCAAATGTACATCTGGTAACTATGTTATGTAGTGTTATTATGATGAACTTTATTTTGAAATATTTCACCAATTTCTTTTTGATATTATCTGTATAAAAGATACCAGTCACTGTGCGTAAAGGTGTAATCACAGATTTATTATAACAATGGCATTCTTGAATATGACAAAAAAGAAAACCCTTTTGTGTTTGTGATGACTGTGGTGCATCCTGCTTATCATCATCCTCATCAAGCCTGTGATAAAAACCGTAATACAAGTTTATGGTGAGTTTACAAATTCATATCCGTTTGTTTTCTTTTTATTATCAGGGTTGTACAAGAAGACTGGCAAGCTAGTCTTTCTTGGCCTGGACAATGCTGGAAAGACAACACTCCTGCACATGCTCAGAGATGACAGGCTAGGACAGCACGTTCCGACGCTACACCCAAGTACATCCAGAGATTTGACATGTAGTCAGTTCAGCAATCAGCATTATGTTTCTTGCTTCATCGCTTATTTAAAGTCAGTGCTTCCTCTCTGTCCTCAGCGTCCGAGGAGTTGACAATAGCTGGAATGACCTTTACGACGTTTGACCTCGGAGGTCACACGCAAGGTGGGAATAAGGAAAAATGCTGTTTGATGCACTAGCAGCTCTCACTTGTGTGTTACCTAAATACTGACATTGTGTTACTCTCACAGCACGAAGGATCTGGAAGAACTATCTCCCAGCCATAAATGGTATAGTCTACATGGTGGATTGTGCTGATCATGAGCGACTAATAGAGGCTAAAGTTGAACTGGATGTGAGTTAATTAAGTTGATTTCACTTGTATATCAGCACAGTTGTTTATAGTTTTGGCCAATGATAGGAATGGTGTCTTTGGTGAATATATACTTCCTCTCTTCAGGCCTTGTTAACAGATGAAACCACCTCAAACGTCCCGGTTCTCATCCTGGGCAATAAAATAGACCGTCCAGAGGCCATCAGTGAGGATGCACTCAGAGGAATGTTTGGTCTTCATGGACATACAACTGGAAAGGTAATGATCACACTAAATGATGTGATTAAATGCTGAAGTCTGTCCTGTTTTTTTTTTTTTTATTTGTATTGTATTGTTTTTTTTTATTATTGAATCTGTCTGTATGGTGGAATGCAACAAAAAGGCAGATTTACTATAGTTAGAAACAATCTCCTTACGCTGGGGACACACAAGAAAGCGAAAGCAAGTTGAAGGCCATCTCGTGACCTGCAGTAATAGTTTTGGCGTCTGTTATATTTTTTCGATGCACCGTGAGTGAGTCTGGCGAGAAAACACACTGATAATCTATTATAAACAATATAAATGATATGTTATGTAAAACATCTAATTCTGAAAAAGATAATGATGATGATTTTTCTGCCCCTCTCCCTGCTGTTTTCCTGGAGTTTCAATTCCCCCGATGTATTTCCACCCACACGATGAAATATCAACATCTGCACACACACACACACACACACACACACACACACACACACACACACACACACACACACACACACACACACACAGACACACAGACACACACAGGAGAGAAGCCCCTCACTGCAGATCACACAAGGCGATGGTCCTTTCAACTCCATTGTAACAGAAGAGGTGACAGCTCATCCAGGGACACATAAAGACCTTTACATTATAAATTCATGAGGTTATTATAAAGATCAGCTCTATGTGTGATTAGAAAAGAGCAGAGAAGCAGAATCACTTGTTGGCCTGTGCAGAGAAATGCATATCTGATGTGAACAGTTAGTGCTTTGTGGAGCTTCCACCTCCTCTGTGTCCCCGGCGTAAACGTAATTTCTGCTTTATGACTATAATAAATAGTGCATTTGTGTCCATGTTGCCGTTCAAGGGCATTTGCACTGCATAATAACAACAGTGAGCTTCACAAATACACTGTCCCTTTCAGCACAACCGAAAGTTGTTATTGCACCCACCTTAGCTCTGAGATAAACTCTGCCTTGCTTGAATTTCTAATACAAATCAGACTTTCCAAGGGCAGGCGGGCTTAGATCACCGCTGCTCTTGTTAAGTACAGTGGCAGTGGGGGGCAATATGCTGTTGAGAAGCATTTGGCACCTTACCTGTCTCATGCAAATCTTTCATCATTAGTGTAAATCAGGTTTACCACCTGCTATTTCTCAAGCAAGCAAGAAACAAGAAGAGACAGTAAAAGACAGTGACTTTTGAAGCCCTGTGTCAGTGATCCATATCATTGAGACAGACCACAACTCTACAACTATCAGCTATGCTCCACCCTGTTGAAAGATACAGGTTTAAGATACGGAGTGTTCATGTTCAATGTCCATGGAAAAAGATGTTTGAAATGTTTGTGTTGTGAATTAAAATTTGTGCTTTTGGATGTGTTTTTTTTTGTTTCTTCTCAGGGCAAAGTGTCACTGAAGGAGCTGAATTTGCGGCCAATGGAGGTTTTCATGTGCAGCGTGCTGAAGAGACAAGGATATGGGGACGGTTTCCGCTGGCTCTCCCAGTATATTGACTGATTCACGTTCTTTTAACAACCGTAACAAGATTTACCGTGCTGCCTGTGCACACAAAGACATGTTCCACACAATACTACCTGCCATAGAGAGAGATTTTATTAAATATACTCAATTTAGGACTTGGACTGTGCCAGTAGGAAATGTGTTTGAAGTAGTGTTTTGTGTTGTTAATATAGCCTGTGTTCTTCATGCATTCAAAGAAATATGTATGTCATATCAATCATACCACAGTGAGTCAAAGATGAAGTTATGACTCTTCAGTCTGTATTGTTCGGATTGAATGTGAAGTATAAGCTTCATGGTGTGGTTCCTACCTTAACTTAAAGCCTGTAGGGAATTCTGTCTGCCATATAGAACATGTCATCGCTGTGAACCAGTTTCTGACCCGGGTTTATATTTAGCTGCTGGTGTAGACTTACAGTGAAGGTCAATTTGGTTAACACTTTGTGCTTGGAGTTACTTTTCCTTGATTGAGGATGAATATTATAATTATATCCTTATATTTATTCTGGTTCTTGGGAATCTTGAATTACCATCATTATTTTCAAAGAACAGCATAGTTTTGATGCCATATTTGTTAAAGAGAGAAGCACTAATACAGTAGCCTGCTAAATCCAAGGATACTTACAGTTCTGTTGATTGCACATTTGTTTTTAATTAATGAAGGGTTTATCACTACAGGCCAATTATATGACTGCGACCATAAGTGCATTGACTGACATTTTGCTGCGAGGAGCTTTATTCAATAGCACAGAACAGTGCAAAATATTTGCAGTATATGTTACCACTACATCAGCTGTCCACAGTGAGGATGCCAAACTACCTGTTTTCATAATGGTTAATTGCTGTGAAATGACTTGAGTACTTTGTGATTAGTGGCTGCTCACAACAGGCAGATATTATGAGAGTACTTGGGTGGTGCCTAAAAATAGGGCACGCAATAGATATGCATGGAATTACCTCTTAGTGCAATATTATACATTATCTTGTATATAAGCTCTTATTTATATTTTGCAATAAAAATTGGGCTTGCCTTATGTTACATCAAGTGTCAAGCTCTGGAGTAATGTATCTGTTACAAAAGGTAGGCCATATTGTTATTAAACATGTTTGAAGTTTGAGCATAATAAAACATTTTTTGACAATCCTTTAAATCTTTCTTGTTTAATTTTTAATTAGGTCTAAATGGGAAATTGTTTTACTACACTATCATAATTATTATCAATAGATAATATTTTATTCCAAATGTTATAAAATTCTTAAAATGTACTACTGAGAAATTATTTAATCCAGTTGAACTATGGGACATTTTTCTGTAATATTATTCAACATTTATATTATGCTATGTGCTATACACATAACCATTACAAAAAATAAACATACCACAATAAAATACTAAGGTCTGATATGGAAATAAGTCATTATTGGTAAATATACTGGGTCTGCACCAAACTTATTTCTTAAAATTAAATCACTCAACTGAATAAAAATTGTTAACTGGCAACCACACCACATTTCCAGTTGCCATTAAAACTCATAGTTTAAAACATTACAGTTAATTAAAACAGATGAATCACGGTCCCTTTCAGGTATTCATGGTTTGAAGTTATTCCAAAAATATGTTATCAGCCTCAGAAGATACACATGAAGCCATGTACCAACTATATTCCCACCTTCTTATTTCTCATTGGCTCAGAGCTGTTTGTGTTTACATTCTGACCAATCACATTCATCGGTAGGTCTCGTGTTTTTTTTTCGGGGACCAATGAGACTTAAGCAGGAAGTACACACAGGAACATACGTTATTAAACGCTACTATGGATAATATTATCGACAAATCATTAGTTTAAACTCGGGGTCAATCTTATATACCTGTCCAATATGGAGGTTTGTTTTCTTGTCTCACTACTGGGCTGTAGCTGTTTTTAAATGCGGTGTTTTTCACCGGTTTAACAGAGTTGTTACACTCCGTTATCGACACATGGCTAAAGTTCATCTCCACTGCTAACGACATGGAGGTGAAGGAGGTCGGGAGGTGTTGCTGTGTGGTCAAGGTGTCAGAGGCTTTCTCAACCAAGAAACCCGTGAGCTGCAGCGGAGTGATCGTCCATCCTAAAACCGGAACAGTCATATGCACCGGCCTCCCGTTTTCCCGTTTTCTTACCGACAAAGAGCCCCTCTCCGCGGACCCCGGGTTCCTGTCACCCCGCAGCTTCACTGGAAAACTTCAAATCCGCGTCAGCTTTTCCACGGAGCGAGATTTTGACACCAGACAGGCAGCACATGGAGAATCACTCCCACCCTCCAGAAACAGAACAACAGGTAACCGAGAGGTTGCAGCTGAGTTGCTGATGCTCGTGAACTGCCTGGACTTTAAACAGGCTTTCCAGGCAGTCTTCCAGGAGGCTGACCAGTGGCGTTTCCAAGGTGATGAAGAGGATGAGGAGCTGACCAGAGACGCCCAGTTCCTCAGCTGGTTTGCAGTCCTCAAGGCAACTGGGTTGGCAGACAGCAGCCCAGATTTGGGGACTATACCCTGGCAGAGCAGCTCATCTCTCCACAAGGGCCTCCCGGTTGTTGCATGTGGCTCACCTTTCGGCTCCCTCTGCTTAGATCTCTTCATCAGCACCCTCAGCAGAGGCATCATCAGTAACCTCGCAGGAGAGGACCATGCTGTCATCCTCACAGATGCCCGGTGCTTACCAGGCACAGAGGGCGGAGGGTTGTTTGTGGTCAAGGGCACAGACAATGTGCGTCTCATTGGACTGATTGTGTCTCCATTTGGTTGGAAGGCAAACGAGTGGATTGGCCTCACTCTTGTTTGCTCTGTCCGCTCGATCTTCAGGAACATCATCCACTGCATGAGCATTCAAGATCCACTCCGAGATGTGTGGCTCCATCCTGGAGAGGCGGGCCTCCAGATGTCCACCACAGCCCACGAGTCAAGCGCTGTTAGATACCCCACTGTGTGCCTTGTGGACAGTGGACAGCTCTGGGGCTCAGGGGTCGTTGTCACGTCCCGGCTGGTTGTGACCTGCCGGCATGTTGTCAACAGGAAGTCTAAGGTCAACCTGAAGTTCCATCACAGGGACAGGTGACAGCGCATTCACAGTTTAACCCCTTTAAGTGTGAACTGTCAGGTTCTACCCAACCATACCCCTCTCTGACCCCTTCTGAAGGGAGAATTAATCCCAAAACACATTAAAACATGATTAATAGAGGAAATGCATAAGTGGAACTAATAACAGGTCCAGTGTGTAACATTTAGGAGGATCTGTTGGCAGAAATAGAATATAATATTCATGGATATATTTTCATTAGTGTATAATAATCACCTGAAAATAAGAATAGTTTTTTGTTGTCTGGAGACACCACAGGTCACCTTCCATGGAGGCAGCCATGTTGAACTGCCATGTTTGTAAAATATCCCAGAAGGCTCTGTGCCACCATGCATAGTATCAGGGGCCCCTAAATGAAATACAGCTATTGTTAATGACATTAGTTTTCCTACTATGACAAGTCAAAATGTTTGGAGATGTAAGGACATCCCGTTGTCAATGGGGACAATAAAAATAGCATCTTGGACACAGGATATAGGGTCTGGGACAATTCTAGGACTGTAGAGAAATGTATAATTACAAATAACATTACTTTTATACATCATTGAATATATATAAAATTTTAATTGTTAGAAATTTAAAACATATGAGGTGGCACCAGCACTTGCTCTACACTACATCCGATGCACACTTACACGCACAAAATCAATCACAGAGAGAGACCACTGTTGACTTTTTTTTTTTTTACCCTCTCGCCGACTTTATTTCTAAAAAGCAAATTTAGCAACTTATTCAGACCATCAGGGAAAAGGCAATAGATATATTTTACTTCATTCCCATGCATGCTGCTCAGAGTAATCGTAGTCCACAGCTCTTCATCCAGCCGGGGTCTCTTCCTCTCCTCCTGCACTGTGCACAGGCAGTAGGTGTGGCATGTGAGACACGTTTGACCTTCTCTCTGTCACTCTTTCTCACCGGATCTCTGGATTACGGTGCTCCTATAGCTTGTACATATGTAAATAGTTAGTTTGACATTTTCTTTTTTCTCCGCATCGATGGATTAGTGTTCCTTTAGCTTATATGTAAATAGTTTGTTTGAGCTTGTTTCAATAGTTTGTTTGATTTTTTTCCCTCCCTTTGTAAATTTCTGTAATCTTCAAATATACAATGTCCCTCCGTTTGTGATTATTTGGCTACATAATAATAATAATATTCAAAGTGTATGTAGGTAAATTTCCATTGGCAATACCGATAAGAAACAGGTTTGAATTTGCACTGCACTTATTGACAAGAAAGCAAAGGGCGACAGGTCACAGGTCAGAGAAACCCATGGTCGCTGCAGCAAGGACTCAGCCTTGGTTAATGGCGCCAGTTCTACTGGGTGAGATACCAGGGTCACCTGTGATTTACATTTTTTTAATTCAGATAGTGAACGGAAGTCATGTGAGCTACTGAAACAAAGTTATTTAACTATATTAATTGGTTGTTAGGTCTGGGACAGTTGAAACTAAGAGTTTGAGACTGAGGGGGAAAAAAAGTTTATTTTAAGCCATTGTGATGACCCTTTTTTGTGTGTGTGAGTTTATAGCTCCAAATCTTAGTAAAACATAGTAAAACTGGTAGTCCAGATGATTGGATGCCTTGTTTTATTGTGTTTTTAGGTTCCTTTAACTCCTTTTGAAGGTCCTACACTTTGTTGATTCTAGGCACGTTCACATAAGAAAGTGTCACAGTGAAAATCATCAACACGTCTTTTCATATATCATCATATCATATGTGATTGTATATGTGTTATTCACATGTAGACTGTAAAACTGGTGGTTTTACACATTTACTATTCTCAAGAGTACGTGGACTTTGGTGACCTCCTGTTAATTACCAGCAGCTACTTCAACTGGAGTGTAGGTTTAATCAGCCAGAATAATTTAAAGCACCTGTGCCTTTTAGCAAGCTGTAATGTTTCTGATCAGAATACAGAATATGTAATGCTGGCTCTTTGTTTTGGCGATGTGTGTTTCACAGAGTCCATGATCTTGTGGGGGATGTGCTGTTTTCCACTAAAGCATCTTCACCCTATGATTTGGCTTTGGTGCAGATGAGAGACTCCGCCACAGAGGCTGTGGTCCCTCGAATGACTCAGAGTTACAGCCCAGGTTTGATTTCACCCTTATTTTGTTGAATTGTTTTTTAGAGCAACATCTTCCTGCGTATTCTGTGGCAGAGGAGGTCTCTGTTTCTTTAAGCTAATGAATGATCAGCCTGATTTCTCTGCCTACAGGTGATTCTGTAGTGGTGGTGGGATATGGTGGGTTGGGTCGGAGCTGTGGTCCGTCTATGACCTGTGGTATCCTCTCCAAAGCCATTAGCTTGAATGACCAGACTGTCATGCTTCAAACCACTTGTGCAGTACAAGCAGGGGCCAGTGGGGGTGCTGTGGTGCGGAGATGCTCAGGAGAGCTGCTGGGTAAGAAACCCTGCAACTACAAAAACATGTACTCTTTTTGAACAGTGGGGGGCATATGATGACCACAGAAAAACCCTACTACAACAATGCACCACATGTAGAGAGAGATGAGGCAACTGTACACACCAGGTTGCTCTTTCTGCACTGCTGTGTTTGTAATTCTAAGAGTGTATAATGAGCATTTGCTGTTTTGCAGGTATCGTGTCCAGCAACACAAGGGACTTGGCCGCCAAAGTGACCTACCCGCACCTCAACTTTTGCATCCCAGTGTCTGTTTTCCAGAGATTGTTGCAGCACTTTCACCAGACAAGGGATGCTAATGTGTTCAGGGTGTTGGACACCACAGAAGAAGATATCAGAAGGGTGTGGAGGCTAGAAGATTCTCAAAGCAAACTATAATAGAGGAACCCTGCACCTTGGGATATGCTAGAGGAAAAGAATGGAAGGTTAAATCAATATATATTATATTCAAAATAACATTTGATGATCAAATTTATATTCTGTATAATTCTTTTTAACAAAACTGATATTTTCAAATGCATAACTTTATGTTTAATACCTAATTTTTCATACCTCAGGCACAAAGGAGTAAATGCAACTAAAACAAGACCTATCAATTCTTAATGCTGATACCCAGAATAATGCAGTAAACAATGTGAAATATTTAAAAGATGTTAACAGCCAAACTAAAGTGACTTTAATGCCTGTTTTGATTGTTTTATTGTACTGTAATGTAATTAAATTGATAAAAAATGGTTAATTATGGAGATATTTCTGTGTAAGCTGGGTATATTTCTGTACACAATCATCACAAATTACACATTATGACAAGTAAAATATCAAAGAAACAGAAAGAGCTAGAAGGCTGAATAAAGCAAGATTAATTAGCCCTATTTCTCCTTATGTAATAAAGCATCAGATAAAATGATTCCACATCAAGCCTTAATTATTTTACAGCAACAAGAAAAGATGATGCACTTTTCGTGGAAGCTTGTGTTAGGATTTACACCTGGTTCTGTTACATATGGCTTGTTTTCATGAAGCAGGAGGAATATTCAGCATAATAGGCTGACAGGTTGCTGAAAATGATTGGTCCCTTTGGGTAGCCAGAAGACTTGCTGTCGGTATCAGGTATTCAGACATCTGTTGGCAGGCAAACCCACTCATAGCTAACACATTTAAGGTTTCACCCACTGGGACATTACTGCTACTGATTTCCATTATCACTGAAATGTGAAACTGAGAAATGACATTTCAGAGGATTGGTTACTGTCAGTTTTTACAATGCTAAGACAAGCGTTCCTGGCCTGAGCTCCCAAAGATGGGCATACACTGTAACATACTGTAAGGTTTCTATTTCACTGTTCCCAGACTGAATAGTTTCACAGAGGAGAGGCTGGAGCAATGTCCCGGGGAGGCTGAGGAGAGAGTTTTCTATAGGCATTGTGCTGTTAGAAGTGCTGATATGCAGGCCTGGGTCTGTATCTCATTTCTGCTGGTTTCCCATAGCTATAAGATACACTCCACTGCAGAATGAGGTAAGGCAAGAGTAGCAGTGAGCTGACAATACAATCAGCCCCTCAGAGGATGCATAGATATAACATATGTTTATGAAAGGGTAGTTTTTAAGATGGGTTTCAAAGAGTATAATGTTTGTCCTTTAATATTCAAGTTTCAAAAATGTAGTTTAACTTGAAAATTGAAAATGTTCTTAAACTGATGGCTCAAAATGATGTAGATTAGTTTGTTATCAAATGATCAAATCCATCATATTGCAAAACTGGTAGATTTTACTTGTAACAACAGGAAGAATTTAAGAATCTGTGTTTTAAGACCAACACTCAGACCTACTTGTAGTCCATACATCAACCCTCGCTGCTAAAATGGCTACAAATATGATTACAATATATTGGCCAGTAACATAAACATTCTTAAGAATCACTTGAATGTTGAATTGTAATCATGTTGGTTATCCCTTTACTTTTTAACTAGTTGGCGCAATCATCAGGTCAAAAGTTTGTCCAATATCTGAAAAACAATAATGGCATTACCATTGACCTCAGATTAATTTATATTTAGCGCTAATTATAAAATATTTGCATACTAATAGGCTAAACTTAGATGGTGAATATGGTAAACTTGCTAAATATTGTGTTGTACTGACACTGTCACTGTAAGCATGTTAGCATGCTGATGTAAGCATTTATCTCAAAGCCTCACACAGCCGCTAGCATGGCTGTAGTCTTGTTTAAACTCAAATATTGGCCTCCAGAAACTGATGTTGAATGTTTAGGTGTGCTGTGAATGATCAACACTTCCTGAAAGAAATACTCGTATGGCATACACACTGCACATAACCACTGCTCGAGGATCGTGACAATGCTAAAACTTGACAGGGAATGAGAGAGAACAGAGGCGCAGACTCAGATGTACGGCGGCTGGGCCACATAGACCAGTTTATTTTATTTTTTTTATTAAACACAATAATTGATCCACATTATGATACGATGTATACTTGTCAACTAAGCAGTATATTCTGCAAGTCTGTCAAGGCATTGATAACAGGACTAATAGGTGACAATCTGTCTTCTGATACACACATTATATACAAGCTAAAGAGTGATGCGTGAGGAACTTTTTTTTTTTTTTTAATAAGTCATGAATGAGACAGAGCACTACTGTCACATATGAGCCGAAGCGTATGACATGAAAACGGTAAAGGGTGCTTTTCAATACTCTAATGTGGCTTCCTCTCTTTATGGCCCGTTTCCTGCCTAAAACCAAAACTGGTTATCTAAATTTTTATAATCTGCTGAAAAGAAAAAGATGAAAGAGGCCAATTTGGACTACTGAAATGCACCCAATCTTTCCTAATTTTTATGCAAGCACATGACAAGCACCTGCAACTGCTTAAAGTCAGCATCAGCTAAAAACTGCTCAAAGATGGTTCATAGGACATACAACAGAAGAGAACAAAGATTCACAAGTATGGGGGACAAAATCCTTGACTCCATACCCATAATTTCATAATAGTGATATTTCCCCTTCCCCGTCCCGTTTTAAGAACATCCTGTAACATTAAATACTCCCATAACATATGCACCTTCCCTCTCCCAACCCTCGCTTTTTCATAAGCCAGTGTTTTTCTGAGTGTGAGAAACTTCACCACGTCCATCTCTTTGCAGGATCTGTGTGTAAGTGTGTGTGTGTGTGTGTGTGTGTGTGTGTGTGTGTGTGTGTGTGTTTGGGACCACCAAGATGCTCCTGTAGAGAGGCTGGACTACACGTGTGCCCTTTACCAGATATAGCCCCCATCATCCACCTCTCCCACCTCTCCCTCTTCCTCTTCGGCCTCCTCTGCAGTCTCCTCAGCTTCTTTCTCTTCCTCGTCTTCCCATCCAACCCCACTGCCAAAATCGCCCGAATATGCCATTTCATCATCTGTAGAGAGACGGGAGGAGAAAACATGCAGGGGAGAGGGGAATGCAGGGAGATTAAATTATCCACTGTTGCCATCTTGTATATTGTAATGAATTCTGTTCAGCATGTCTTCCTCTCAACTTTGATAGAGTCCTTTCTGTACCAATGAGAAAAGCTGAAATCAATTTAAAAACATTGACTGCAATGGCAAAAAAAAAGGGGGCATATGTTTGACTTTGTCTGGATTTTAATAGCTATTTCTAAACCTTGCCAGGGGACCCATTCTTATCAGGCGCAGGTTCAGTCCAACCAGTCCTCATTTATCTTGAAAGACTTTTCTCACAGCGACAAGCAGCGCTTTAGAATGCAAATGACTCCGGACACATGAATGTGGCACTGGTCCCTGCAGTGAGTTATGTTGCAGTGGGCCTCAGTCCTTTAACATAAAGGAAGCCTTGTCCAGAATGCATGCGGGGGTGCTGTAGAGACGTGGGCCAATCCGCAGTGGACATTTTGAGAGTTTTTTTTTTCTTGCTACATTCAGCTTTCAAGTTCAAATTCTATTTATATATATTGACAGCTGAAAACCTATGAAACTTACCACAATCTGGCTTGCCACGAATCCTAGATCCGGCTACTTCTCCTCCATTTTGATCAACACACCAGCACTCTCCCCTGTCACACTGCTGCTTCCTGTAGTAGCCATCCTCATCGCAGCTGGGGATGAATCGACCTAGCATTCGCACGCATAAACCCAAATAAATAAACAGTCAGGTATGGTAAAGCAAACCCTACAACACCTTACATACCGCATAATTTCTCCCAAACCCAATGAATCATGCTTCATCACACATGGCACCGAGCCCAAGTAAAAATGTAATGCATGCAGCATATGTGGCAGCCAATTCCATATTCCATGAATACAAATATGTTCACGGAGCAAAATAGATAGGGGTGAATAAGTATTAGGTCAGCATATTGCAGCATGTAGGGGTGTGTGTGTGTGTGGGGGTGGCTAGCTAATCATCACGGGATAAGGGAGGACACAAGATTGGAAAGTTTTCAATTTCTGCCGGTATAAAACCTGTGCGTCTGTCTGTGAGTGCAGAAAGCCTTGAAAACATACTGTGTTTGCATTTATCACTGAGGTGAAACTTCACATAGTAGGGTATTTTTCTTAAGAAGAGTAAATTAATATTCTTCAGATGACATTAAATATTTCAGACGCTGCTTTTATAATAATGAAAAAAACTAGGTGTGACACGAATGAGATGGGGCAAAACAGAACTGTCCATTACAGTCTTTCAAGGGAACATCTGAGCATCGGGCTGGCAAACTGCCCCCTGCTTGCCGCTCTGTGTCCTTGGAGAGTCCTGACTCAGAGCCCAGTCAGTCAGCCAAAATCTGCAGTGCGCACATGCGTGCACACACGTCCGAATACATACACACACAGTCACATATACACCCGCTCACATGTACATGTAAGACACACTGATGGCTGCTTTCCTTTGCCGTCTGTCAGTATCAAGTTTTAATCCACAAGACTGATCAGGGACTAATCCCCGCCTCCTGCTTCTCATCTGCTCGATGAAAACCCTCGAACAGGAAAACAGATCCAATTGGGTTGAAATGCTCTTATGAGAAGTCAGATACCTACCAAACTTTCTCTTGCCGCCGTCTAATACTTGGATCCTCTCGAGTTCAGCCAGGCAGAGTGGCTCTTAATGGAACAGAAAATTATTTTTATTAGAGAAAATAAAGGAACAAAGCACACTATTAGGCACAGTTGGACACAGAACACAGACAATCTGACAAAAACAATCAACAGTGATAAGTGAATTCTTCTCACAGAGTAATCAGTGTTTTCTAATGACCTCCTGCCATTTTAAAACCAATTCCCATGTATTTCTTACCAAACTAAGAACTATGAGCTTGGGCCCGAGACCTAAATTCTGCTTGGCTGGTTTGCTGACAGGTGCAATCTCTGAGAGCTGTGGGAGAACTAGGCTGTCAACAAACAGCAGGAATGTTTTTAGCTCCTTGCGGTGACCGTTTCACTCCATAGGGGAACAGGAAGATGAGTCGGGAGACAAATAGTGACGGACCAGCGCACAACACAGAGGCGGCTACACCTGAGGGCAGCTGTGCGCCTTGAAGTTTGAATGCATGCGCCAAGGGGAATATAAGAGCACACACGTGAGAATGCCTGTGGACGCACACACAGCCAACAAACCTCACATCCTATACTCACTCTCTCTCCAGAAGCAGAGACACCACTCGGCAGTGGAGACCTTGCCGTCCCTGTAGGAGTCACAAGAGTTGAAGAAGGGCCGGATGCAGACCTCGTACTTGTCCAGGTTGATGGCAGCTAGCTCAGCCTGGTCCAGGTACAGGTCGCTATTGGTGTCCAACTTGGAAAACATCCAACCTATTGAGTCCTTACAGCTGGCCACCAGGCTCCTGTCCAGCACTGCATACACAAAGACAGACAAACATTCATTTTTATCAGGGGACAGCTGCACAAATGGAAAATGAAACCACGCCAGTGTGCTCAGAAATATCTCCTGTTTCCAATTCAAATCCACTCTATTATTTTCTTAATTCATGTTATCGCTTTCAACAAAAAAATTATTTCTTCTATGAAAACGGCATTTGACCTTATCGTTATCAGCCTTTTACAAGAATTTCCCACTTTAGACTTTACAGCCTGGTTAAAACCTGGTGCTTATCAGCCACTAACTTGCGGCTAGCTAGATCCTGAGGCTTACTTCCAGTTGCTTTGAAGCACAGCGTGCTCCTGTATGTGATGTAACGCTATCTTGATCCATCCACTCAAATGTTTCTAGCCCCTGTAACTGTTTTCAAACATGTTTGATATCTAGCAGTTGGTTGCCAAGATCTATCCAGCGAGAGCTGCAGAAAATATGAAGGTGGAAGCAGCACCATCAGAACCACAGAGCTAAATTTACGAGGATTTTATTTTCCCTGTTGGATGTCTTTTTGATTGAAGAAATTAAGCTTAGCACAGGTTCAATCAGAAAGACTATCTTTATGACTCATCCATTCATAACTTTAAATCTGTTCTCCTCTCTGCTGCTTTCAGTGAAAAACTTTGTGACCCATTCACCCCCAGTTCATCTTATCTGGTGTCCAGGATGAACTCATCAGAAGTTCGCTCCTCATTACATCCAGATCTTCAGCCATTCTCTTCATGCTTCCCCACCACTAGACTACTTCTGGGGCTCACTCACTAACCCCTTCAAATACGACAATGTCACGATGGGAAAGACTTTTCACATTTCTCATTTTTCATTGTTAACTATATTCATTCATTCAATATGAAGTTTCTCCTGATGGGATTGCAGTCATTGCATGGTACAGTTACTGTTGTTTGGAGACATTACACATTCAGAGTTGTGTAGTGTAAAATTGACAAGAACTGCAGTGGCCACTTTTATGTCAGCAGTAACTCCTGGGCAACAACATCCATTGTCTTTACTGTGATGTAATAAAATACTTAACAACTTGTTTAGACAGTTTTTATAGTATACTGCATGTAACTAACGTATTGTAGCTCGCTCTTAATGCAGTCGAGATTCATTAAATTGCTCTAACCTGATGTGGTGCTGGCTGCAGTAGTTCTGGCCCCAGGCTTGCTATTGTTGTTCTGCTTGGCATTGGTCTGCAGTAGCTGGAACCAGTCCCTCAGGCGCTCCCCGAGATCAGCCAGATCCTGTCCGGTACAGCTCTCTGTGGGGGCCAAGGGACAGGAAGAATATGATATTCGTTGCACCTATTCATGTTGTTACCAAGATTGTTGTGTGAGACGAGGATACAGGATAAAAAAGAGAAATGGGAAGCCTTCTACTGCAGTGATTACCAGTGCATATTATACTGTATCATATCAAATATATGTATTTTTTTTGTCATAATGGTGTGTGTTGGATCTTACCATGTTTACTCTCCTTGGATGTGGGGGCAGCAGTTGGACAAGGACACAGACCTGAACACTTCAGGGTAAGATCCTTCCCTGTAAGACACGCCTGCTGCTCCAACTTGCACTGCAACACAAACACACACACAGCGGCGACATCGACAAGGGGACACAAAGGTGAAGTAAAATGAGTTATTGCAACACAGATCAAATATTCATGAGGTGACCGACTGTACGCCTTAATTCATATCTGAGACTTGCTCCTGAAAGCGCTTTCCAACCTCGGCTTACACAAGGTCAGGAATAGTGATCCAAAAGACAAAGCATAAATCAATAAACACACAGGATTCTGTCACTACAAGCCACCAATTGGACCTTCTGAGGCCATATATCATGGCTCTTTGTCTCGGTTTTTCCCCTGAGAGTCTCTTCACACCACCTAGCTCTGAATGTGCAGGGTGTATGCTACTATTTATTTCACAATGCATAGTACATTATGTTAGCATGTATATTAATACATAGTAAAAGCTGTGAATAAATGTACCAGCACCTGACTGATTATTCTGACATACTGTATATACTGTGTAGTATTTCAGTAACAAAAATGTTAACACTTGTCTGTTAGTTTAACCTACACTGGTAATAGGTGTCAGGACTATTTTAGTCATTCATACTAACACAACATATGTTATTACAAAGCATACAGAACATATGTGATGCTGAATCCACACACGCATAAGCATAATTTGCACTATTATTGTGGGGGATGCTATACAGTTCCCCTGCCAATGATTCCCATCTTCCACCTACACCCAGCGATTATTTCTACCATTTCTTTGTTTTCAGAGAAATTCATGTTAATTGCATTGCATTCATCTACATTGATTGATTGATTTTTGCCACTTGGGAGCGGCAGAACGCAAGCTTAAAAGACAATACTGACATATTATCAAAAACGTTTATGTTGAGCATGTTAGCAAACAGTTATATATCCAGAAAAATCCAGAAATTTGAGCTGTGTTTATGGCTGGCAAATGTCAGTGCAATTTTCACTTCAGTAGGCCTAAAGAAGATATCTGGTTCTTTAGCTGCTAGACACTATCTTCACCAGCTAGTCTCTAACTTTGTCTGTCTGTTGTTTGGTGCTGGCAGGTAGTGCACAGTAACTCATCTGTTTTTAAACTGTATCCTATATGATTTGAAAAAACGGATATGAAGAGGGTATGTTTGAAAGACTAGGCGGTAGAGCCAAATCAATGCATTTATGAAATATATTTATATTATGGATATAGTGAGTTAAACCTAATGCAGTCTAATGCAGTCAACAGTCCTGCAATAAATCCTACCTTCATCTTGGTTATAATGTTTTTGTTTAAACTAAAGGTGTTCATTCAACATTTTTGGAGGCTTGTGGTGCTGCTGAATTGTATTCCATAATACTGACAGGTGTTACCCTCATTGCTATAAATGCATAGGACATAATATAACACCTCTTAGTATGATTCAACATAATTCAGAACCACACCACAAAATGCAGCCTCCAAAATGATCATTAAGTTGAATCAACAAAAACAGAGCATTATAACCTTCATGAAGACAGGATTCATCTCCATATTGTATTAGACTGTATTGGTGTTAATAAACTAATAAACTGGTGCAATAAATGCAAAATCACAAAATAATGAGACCAGTGTTAAATGCAATCTACTAGGTTCTAATAGTTAGGCTTTACATCAGACAAAACTCTTGTGTGTGCAAAACAAACCTTCAATAACTTTAAATTGAGTTTTTCATTAAAATGTACTTATATCATTTAATTGGACTACATAATTTTGTAAAATCATACAATTATATGATAGTATCGTAGATACACCCATAATATGGGTATGTGCTTTCTTCAGCGTACCTTTGAGGCATAGTTGTGTCCGTCTGATCCACACACAGGCCCCGTGGAGGAGATGGGACAGGGCTGACAGTTTCCATCAGGAGACCTGAGAGCAGGCTGCTTCAGTCTGCAGGACAGAGGACACACAAACACTTCAGCCTCGCAAAGTCCAGCTGAGACAGCAACTGCTGTGCTAATTCAGAGTACAGACACAGCAACCCCAACCTGGACATGAAGCAAACAGCCCTCGTCCATGTTGTCTGTATGTATTAGCTTATCATTAAACAGCAGGCAGTCGTGCTGCACTGGTGCACAAACAAGCTTTAATATTACCACTGTGGGTGTCAGTGAAACTCATCCCAGACCAGCACAAGCCACTGACTGTAAACTTGGTTGTGTTGACCTCGTGTAAGTGTGCATTAACGGAGATGATTTTTAAACGATGTGGGGGTGTTTCGGGAATTAATCAGTTCCTGCCCAGGGGCTGCACACACTCACCTGTGTTCAAGTTTCTTGCGGTTGACGCACACAGCTCTCTGGTAGCCCTGGGCGATACACACCTTGTGTCGGCTGCACTTAACCTTTTGACAGGGGTCCTTGGTGGTGTCTACATCTGGGAAAAGATAGACAAGAGATGTATACCTCACTGCTTCACTTTTTACCCCTTACTCTTTCTTTTTCTGCACACTATCCTACTTTTCACTCCCAGTCTCAAATCCCAAATCTCTCCTCTCTATTTGCTCAGCATAACCCGAGAGTCAGTCAGTAAATTACTTAGTGGTGCTGAACTGTTGGTCCTGCACAACAAATATGCATCTTAAGGCATTTTCTGCTCTAAACATAAAAGGTCTTCTAACAGGATGCACTTCTATCTTTGGGATAATGTAAATACACATTTTTAATGTATTTATTTGATAGGGACAGTTAAAGATTGCCAGGAAAGGTGGGAGATAGAGAAAGATGGGATCACATGCAGCTGGACTCTACATGGAATGCGCCTTCTACCAGAAGAGCTACCGGGGACCCTGTAAATACATTTTTAATATTACACTTTAGGTGACCTGCTGAGACGAATACTTTTCGCAATGTAGGCTGAAGCCTGCATGGCTAGCTCACTCTGCCCCATCCATCACACTCTCCACTAGCACCCAATACTGGACCGTGTGTCAGCACCCCACACACACTCATATGTCACAGCTGTCTGTTCCTAGCATGCCGCCTGGAGCCCGACCTGGATGTCACACTCTATTCTCTTCATATCCCCCAGCCTTTATTCACCTACACAATCCATCAATACAGTACAGCGGAATACAGCTTTATTCACAGACTACTATTGCAGGTTTCATCTACATGACAGAGGCGCTTGTACTCAACCCCCTGCTCTTACTGTATCCTGTTTTATGGCACTGTTAGAATTTAGTAAGCAGGCTTAGGATCTCCTCTCTTGTCCTTTTCCGGTGGCTGAATACATAAATGCTGCCTACATTACAGGATTATTGAAGCGAGCCGACAGATATCTGATTTGAGAAGCAAATCCAAAACAATACACCCCCCTGTCATGGCTGAGCTGGTTGTATAACTGACTGACTGACTGCTCTGACTGAGAAACAGTGAGCCTCGGAGGCATTAATGCCCAGATGCAGACTTCTCATCCATTTAGACTGTCAACAGTGGAGCCCTATTCTCTGGTCGCCCTGTATCCCGGTTGGCATTGATTGTGTAGAGTATCTCAGTGCACAGTATCACACACATCTCACAGCTTTTCTCTCAGTCTGTCTCTCCCTGTCTTGCTCTTGTTCTCTCTCTACTCTCTCCTCTTTTGTCGCTGCCTGCCTTTTTTCCCCCTTGCAGGTTTGATGCTTCAGCCCGCTGTGTACTTCACACCAGTGCATCAGTAAAATCAAGGTGCAGCTGCCAATTAAACCCTTATGATACTTCCCGACACAAAGGAGGACAAGGAGATTAAGGTACTAATGAGGATACAGCACAGTAGGTAAGGGGGTAAGAACGCAAAACTATTTATTTTGCAATCCATCTGAGGAGGATTTAACCAATGCTTAAGCAAAAAGAATTCAAAGAAGCAGCATACAAACAGAGAGCAGATAATCCTGCCTTCTAATAGCAAAACATTTGTAAATAAATCTTGTCGGTAGCGAACGGCTACAATGCTGGCACAGCTTTGTGTTGTGAGTACAGAAGCATAAGGTGGCTGCCTGAGCCTCATGTTAACTTAACAGGCTTCCACGGATTAAAGCAGTGCCTGCAATGATGACGTTTCCATAGCAACAGGCTGTTCGTGGTCCGGGAATCATTTCTGGGTTGACTGTGATTTGCAGCTCAATCTGGTGTTTCTGAGAACTCTCTCCCTCTCTGTTTCCGAAACCCCCCGTTGTGCAATCATGTCTATCAATCTACCTTTGTTCCATCTTTTTACATTCCCTTGTCTTCGCCTCACATCAGACATCTTCACTGTGTATTGTCATTCTTGCTCTGCTTGCGTGTTTATTATTTTCCTCATCACATCCAGTCTTCCTATGTTCAACCCCCAATGCAACCTCATACTTCCATTTTTACTTTTCATAAGTCTTTCCTTTGGTATTAAACTGCAGTAGTAATTAGGCTCCCTGTGCTTCAGTCTAATCCAATCCAGATTTGCACAAGGTTTATCCCTGCAGATTGAGGATAACGGAAGCTGAGCTCAGGCCACATCCTCATCATCAACCCTCTTATCTACTATTTACACACTCAGTCTCTAATGTCATCAGTGCTATCTTGTTTTCTGCAATGAAGCCAAACATTTCACTGGCATTTCTACAATTATTAGTCCAGTTGATGCAAAACTGGGCTTGAATTCCCACAGTGACCCAAAAAAAAAAAAAAAAAGCCAGCAAAAAAAGAAAAGCAGAATAAAGGATTAAACCTGCATTTCTCAACTCCTGACATATTGTCACCTGAGATGGTAAAAGTTGGTTATTTACACATCAAGCAGACTCAGAATAACATTAGCATTGCTTTGGAGTCGTGTTTCTATCCACCTGGTGAAAGTAAGTCCAATATTACCTTTTTTAGCTTTTCTTTTGGTCCTCACCAACTCCTGAAAAAAATACCTGGCTTCTAAATGTTGTGTTCTGTTATGTATATGCTATGATCACCAGCTAGGTGCTAAATTTTTCTGGCTGCTGTTTAGTGCTGAACAGGTATCATTAGCATACAGTGGGTCCATGGAAAACATGCTGCTTCCTGTGGCTGAAAATAAGGTTGATGAGGGTGGTGAGACTAAACCAAACCAGTACAGTTGTGGCAGTAAAAACCAAAACAATGCCGAAGATGCTAAAAAGCTCAATAGGACTGAGGGGAACTGCACAACAGGTGATGATTCTCTGTGGGTTTGTGACAACAACTAGAACCTTGATTCATTGTTAAAGGAAAGGTCTCACATGTTGGGAAATTCCCTTTCTTGTCAAAAGTTACAAGTAAATCAATACTGCAAAATTTGAAGC